>NC_134898.1:31779935-31792435 GCF_041734735.1 Babylonia areolata
AGGATATTGAAATAAGTATAATAACAAGAATGGGTTGTGGTGGGTTTTTTTTTACCCAGCCCTGGGTTACAAAAATAAAGAGAGAGAGAGTGTGTGTGTGTGTGTGTGTGTGTGCGTGTGTGTGTGTGCGTGTGTGTGTGTGTGTGTGTGTACGCGCGCGCGCGCGTGCGTGCGTGTGTATGTGTGTGAGAGAGAGAGAGTGAAGTAGGGTGTGTTCGTGATCAGATATACGTATACGTCCATGAGAGAGAGAGAGAAAAAAAAAAAAAACAGACAGGCAGGCAGCGACAGAGACAGACAGACAAAAAGACAGAAAAAGTGACAGACAGACAAGAGAGAGCAAGCAGAACACTTCTGAAATGCCAAAGATTCCAAGTACGTCTGAACACAAATTACATTAATTGGCGAACACTGATAGATAAGCTGCTTGTCCTTCATGCTTGATGCCATTTGAGCACATTTGTAGGAAGATAAGGAGTGGATCTACACAAGTAGTGTATCGACAATTAGAGTTGTATCAAAGTGCGTCTGATTGTTAAGATTGTGTGTGTGTGAGTGTGTGTGTGTGTGTATGTGTGTGTGTGTGTGTGTGTGTGTGTGTGTGTGTGTGTGTGTGTGTGTGTGTGTGTGTGTGTGTGTCTGTGTCTGTGTGTCTGTGTCTGTGTCTGTGTGTCTGTGGGTGTGTGTGTGTGCATGCCTAGGCCTACGTGCGTGTGCGTGCGTGACAGAGAGACAGAGAACTGAGCAGTACAGAACAGAAGAGAGACAGACAGAGAGACAGACAGACAGACAGACTGACATACATACATGCATACATACATACATACATACATGCATGCATACATACATACATACAGACAGACAGACAGCCAGGTAGAGACAGATAGAGAGAGAGAGAGAAAAAGACAGACAGGGAAAGAGAGAGAATGAATAGGGAGAAGGAATTGAAAAGAAAAAAAAAGAGAGAAACAAAAAGAATGGAATAAAAAAAAAAAGAAAAAAAAGGGAGTGAAACTGTTGATCTACCTTTGTAACAATCTGTCACATTCGCGGATGAAACGAAGATAACCAAAACTGTGGATCTGAACTGAGTGATACAAAGAAAGAGAGATGTACACTTTGGTCAAGAGAGAGAGAGGAGGGAGTTGGAATTCAAGGTCAAACAACAGAACAAATAAGAGAGAGAGAGAGATGAACATGCCGTAATGATTTCATGTCACGAAATCATGGGCAGCTATTAAGTTTTTGTTTCATTCGATTTTTTGTTTAATTGCTTTCCCTTTCCTGTGACACATACCCCTCCGGCTCCTCCCCCCCCCCCAACCCCGCCCCCTAGCCCACCCACGCACAGACACACAGACACACATACATACATATATACGACGTACATACAAACACACACACACACACGCACTCGCACACACACACACACACACACACACACTCACAAACACTCGCACACACACACACACACACACACACACAAACACACACACACACACACACACACACACACACACACACACACACACACACACACACATTCCTTTCCACGACTTCATTAACGCACAGATGACATAGCAGCAGAGGTAGCTGCCAGTGGTTGTCCCCCCTGCCAGAAACCGCAGCGCCATCAAGGCCGGCAGTGACGTCACGAACACCATCCCCATCACAGTGGCCAGCAACGCCAACAACATGGCGGCGTACACACGACGACGGCCGAGACTGAAAGAAAGAGTGTTTAAATTGTTTGTTCCTCGAATAAGCAAAGAAGCAAAACACACAAAGACATTCAGTTTCATCAAATGGACATCAGCAGCAGCAGCAACAGCAACAAAAGCAACAACAACAACAACAACAACATTAAATGCCCATCCAGTACGGTTTTGGTATGCATGTGTGGGTGTGGTGTGTGTGTGTGTGTGTCTTCATGTTTTGCATTTATTTGCTTATTTATCATCATTGCTGTCTTTTTTTTGTCTTTTTTTTTTGTATATATATATATATTTATTATTATTATTATTATTATTATTATTATCACTACTACCTTTTTCTATATTATAATTATTATTTATTTATTTATGTAAGCTTATCTATTATTTATTCCCCCCCTTTTTTTTTCTTTTTTTTTTTCTTTCTCAAGGCCTGACTAAGCGCGTTGGGTTACGCTGCTGGTCAGGCATCTGCTTGGCAGATGTGGTGTAGCGTATATGGTTTTGTCCGAACGCAGTGAGGCCTCCTTGAGCTACTGAAACTGAAACCAGTACGGTTGTCTTGATGATGATGTTGATGTATGATTGTTGTTGTTGTTGTTGTTGTTGTTGTTGTGCTGTCATCATCATAATCACCAGCATGAAGTGATATCGTCATCAATTAAGTAACGTGACACGATATGACAGAACACGGCACGATTCGATACGATACGATACGATACGATACGATACGATACGATACGATACGATACGATACGATACGATACGATACGATACGATACGATTCGATACGATACGATACGATACGATACGATACGATACGATACGATTCGATTCGATTCGATTCGATTCGATTCGATTCGATTCGATTCGATACGATACGATACGATACGATACGATACGATACGATACGATACGATTCGATTCGATACGATACGATACGATACGATACGATACGATACGATACGATACGATACGATACGATACGACAAAAGAACACAGATTGACAGAACAAAAAGTACGGAATGCCATTTTCTGTATCAGTGGTAAGCATCCTTCAGTCTAAAGAGACTATAGACCGAGTGGTTCTTCTGGCGCAAGGTCAGTTGTGAACTGACAGGCCAGTTCGAGAATGGCAGTCTCTCCCACTCTTCAATAACCAGATTCTATATATATATGTGTGTGTGTGTGTGTGTGTGTGTGTGTGTGTGTGTGTGTGTGTGTGTGTGTGTGTGTTGGGGCTCATGTACGTTTATGTGTATTTGACTGTGCTTTCATATCTGTGAAACTGCATGTTTGGTGCATATCTGTTATGCATATGTGTGTGTATGTGTGAATGTGTGTCTGCATTTTTTTTACATTTATTTGCTTATTTATCATTATTGTCTTCTTCTTCTTCTTCTTCTTCTTCTTATTATTATTATTATTATTATCATTATTATATTTATTTATTTATTTTTAATTATTATTATTTAGTTAGTTAGGTTGGGTTTTGTTGTTGTTGTTGTTGTTTTTTTTGGGGGGTTGTATGCTTATAGTTGACTTCATATTAGTAGGAGTAGTAGTAGTAGTGGGTCTTTTTTGTGCATTTTTCTTCTTTTTTTCTTTTTTTTTCTCAAGGCCTGACTAAGCGCGTTGGGTTACGCTGCTGGTCAGGCATCTGCTTGGCAGATGTGGTGTAGCGTATATAGATTTGTCCGAACGCAGTGACGCCTCCTTGAGCTACTGAAACTGAAACTGAAACTCATCGACACTGACCCATGTGGAACGCCATACTTAAGACATGATGGTGCTGCCCTCGAGCCCTCCACACATGGGCGCGTGCGTGCGCCCCCCCCCCCCCCCCCCCCCCCCACACACACACACACACATCTATATATACCAACTTACTGGTCTCCACTGACGCTTGTTAGAAAAGCGCCCACGAACTTTCCAGCAAAAATCATCATGCTGGTGTGGGATCGGTACATCTTCTTGTCACAGACCAGGTTCAGCTGTTGACAAACCATGCAACAACAGCAGTTCTGTGAAATGTATCATCCTCAACTCGTCTTCCTTGTTGTTGTTCTTCTTCTCCTCCTCCTACTCTTCCTCCTACTCCTCCTCCTCCTCCTCCTTCCTCTTCTCCTTAAGGCCTTCTTCTTCTTCGTCATCTCCATCTTCTTCTCTTTCTTCTTTTCCCTTCGACTGCGTTCGTTGACTCCAGCTCCACACTTTCTCACTGTTATCTATACAACAGCAATGTCATTTCACTTCACTTTATACCATTTTGCATTCCTGGCATAGTTGCGTACTCAAGAAAGACTGCAACTCATTTTCTCTCTGTTATATATATATATATATATATATATATATATATATATATATATATATATATATGTGTGTGTGTGTGTGTGTGTGTGTGTGTGTGTGTGTGTGTGTGTGTGTGTGTGTGACAGAGAGAAAATGAGTTGCAGTCTTTCATATATATATATATATATATATATATATATATATGCAACAACAATATTATTTTACTTTAATTTGCCTTTTGGGCATAGTTGGGTATTAAAAAAAACACCTATGAAACGATCTACTCAAGACCATATTCGCCTTAAAAGATCTAAAGATTCTCTCTCTCTCTCTCTCTCTCTCTCTCTCTCTCTCTCTCTCTCTCTCTCTCTCTCTCTCTCTCTCTCTCTCTCTCTCTCTCTCTCTCAAGGCCTGACTAAGCGCGTTGGGTTACGCTGCTGGTCAGGCATTTGCTTGGCAGATGGTGTGTAGCGTATATGGATTTGCCCGAACGCAGTGACGCCTCCTTGAGCTACTGATACTGATACTGATACTGATACTCTCTCTCTCTCTCTCTCTCTCTCTCTCTCTCTCTCTCTCTCTCTCTCTCTCTCTCTGGCGTCGAAAAAGGACCCCAGCTGAAAATGGCTGTGGCCTGTCAAACAAACTGATGTCAGTGTTCGTGTCAGTGTTTGGCTTTGGTGGACATGACTATGGAGCTCCGTGTACAACGTCACCAAGTGAAAATATTAACTCTGTGTCTACAGGGCTTTACTGCTGGTTGAAGATGATCTTTCAACCGCTGCTGACCCTGGATGAAGATTGTCTCACTATGTTACCGACTGGTGAATAGATGAAGCGGCTTTGAATGTAGATGCTTGGTGTTCATGGTGGGTATATATGTATGATAGTCAGTCGTGTCCGACTATGACCATCAGAACAGCAGAGGAGGCAACTGCTGTTCCGACTATTTGGGCTAGAATTTGATTATAGTGGAGAGTGTCTTGCCCAAGTACATCCCCGCTCTCTCGGCCAAGAGGGTTTTTAGGACAGTCGGCGTTGGGATGGTTCCCAAAGCTAAGGCCAACTAGCCCACAAGGCTGCAGCACTAGGAGCCAGTGCAATTTTGCCTCCTAGTTTGAGAGTCATAGTCCTTCACAAAAGACTAAGCTGTAAATGGTTTCCCATTGACTGGAGAAACCACTGATAATACAGCTCTCACTTTGCTGTTGGCCCAAATGTAAACTGATGTCAATCTGTGATATAAGCCGAGTGGTGGGTAGAACAGGGCTGAACACTGGAGGCACGAGGTATACCTACCCTATATCGACGCCAAACGAAATAGGTTATAAATCATCCAAGCATTCGAACTTACCCTGGAGGTGAGGGTTTCCGTGAACGTGGACCTGTCATAGACCCACTGCTCACACGCCTTCTCAGTTCTGTTAAGGTGGCTCCAAGCTTCTGGCACCGTGACGTCAAACACGGTACACTTAGAGTAGTGTCCATCTGGCGTCACGGGGATGGTTTGGTTGATCAGCCACGCGTGTTGTTCGTTCTGAACTTTGTACGTGTCATTCGGGAGGCCTGGTATCTTGCACCTGCAAACAGTCATCGCGGTGTATAGGTGTGTTAATGGCATGGCAAACCTCGCTGACCCCGAAGACGGAGGAGGAAGAAGAATGGTGACAGTATGTTTAAGAGGATCGTTAACTCTCTCCATACGAACGGCGAAAGAGACGACGTTAACAGCGTTTCACCCCAATTACCACCATCAAAATATTGCAAGTGGAAGGCTCTTATACTGAAGAGGTGAATGTGGACAAAGAATACCACAATTCTGACGACAGAAGCTAAAGGTTGGGTCATTCAGACACCCACTGGACATCCGAGGAGTCTGTGTCGAGGAGAAGAGAGGGCTGGCCGTACTGAGTGAGTTAATGGCATGGCAAACCTCGCTGACCCCGAAGACGGAGGAGGAAGAAGAATGGTGACAGTATGTTTAAGAGGATCGTCTACCAGTATAGAGAATGTGAGGGTCTGGGTTCGAATCCCGCTCTCGCCTTTTCTCCCAAGTTTGACTGAAAGTTCGAACTGAGCGTCCAGTCGTTCGGATGAGACGATAACCCGAACCACTGTGTACAGCATGCACTTGGTGCACTGGAAAAGAACCCAGGGCGACAAGTGTTGTCCTATGGCAAAAGTCTGTAGAAGAAATCCACTCTGATTAGTACAAGTATATATGCATGCACTCAAGGCCTGACTAAGCGTCTTGGGTTATACTGCTGGTAAGGCATCTGCCTATCAGATTGTAGGACTGGTACATTCTTTCGAGATAAAAAGATAGCATATTTTTTTATGACCACGCACATAGGGCAATATTTTCGTTGCTGCAAACTGCAAGAAAGCAGGAACTATTCCAACACGTTGTTAGACATGTATCAGACAAAGGTTGACGCCTACCCGTTCTCATTTGTGGATGTGAAATAATGGGATATGAGAATCTTAATGTGTTAGAAAAACTGCAAATGAAGTTTCTGAAAACACTTTTCCATTTACCCCGAAACAGACTGTCAAATATATTGCTTGGAGAAACAGAGACATTTCCCATTTCAGGTCTTGTTAAGTAAAAATGGTGCGTTTTTGATCAGGATTGATTAACGATGTAACTGATAAACCATAATGTAAAGCATGTTCTGTTTTATACATGCTATTTTCATGTGCATATTTCCCATCAAAGTGGCTAAACTTTATCAAGAATATCTTGATTAACAGCGGTTATGGCTGTGTTTGGTTTTCACAAACATTCCATATTAAGGATTTCTTTTGTCGACTTATCACGCAAAGTCTAAAAGATATGTACACTCAGTCATGGAGCAAATCGCTTAAAGATAGTACTAACTGTCTGTTCTATAAGAGCATCAAAAATAAGCTTTGCCAAGAAAAATATATCTCACAACTTCCAGATACATACATATAGCCTTTAATAAAGTTTCGTTGCAGTGACCATAAACCAATATATCAACGAAATAGGAAGAAGAGAAGGCAAAAATCAGAGAATTTGCAGGGAATGTAATATGGGAACTGTTGGGGATGAATTTCATTTTATTTCAGATGTTCCCCCCCCCCCGTACCCCCCACCCACCCCCAAAAATCGAAATGAAATGATACCACATAGATATAAATTAGATAAATGTTCGGTTTATACAATTTATTTCGTGCTTGGAAGAAAACACAACTTCAGTAAATTCCTAAAACTTGGAGAGGGTGTGTAACTACAGCTACATGTAGAATATACTTGTCAGTATGTTGAAGTTTAATTTGTTTTGTTGCAAATCATTATCATTAGCGCGCGCACGTGTGTGTGTGCGCGGACACGCGCGCGCGCGGATGTGTGTGTGTGTGTGTGTGTGTGTGTGTGTGTGTGTGTGTGTGTGTGTGTGTGTGTGTGTGTGTGTGTGTGTGCGTTTTTGCGTGTTTCGGAGACATTGTTGTGCTGAAGGTGTGATTCAATGAGTATGTTTTATTATTGTATCCTCCACATCCCAAAAGGGGCAAAAGGGTTAAATTTCTTTGAATCTTTGAAAGATGTGGTGTGGCGTATACTGGCTTTAGTCCGAAAGCTGCGACGTCTACTTGAGAAACTTTAACTGAAAAACCTAAAGACGGCTGATTTCACAGGAGCTCCCACCTCGAACAAGAGTCTGACTGCTCTGACTACCGCCACGAGCAAAAGGTCATAGCACAATTCTTCCGACCAGCGCTACGAAGAACAAATTAATGGACAAACGCTGTGAAATTTCCGAACACTGTGGAGTGATAGCCAAGAGGTAACGCGTCCGCCTAGGAAGCGAGAGAATCTGAGCGCGCTGGTTCGAATCACAGCTCAGCCGCCCATATTTTCTCCCCCTCTACTAGACCTTGAGTGGTTGTCTGGACGCTAGTCATTCGGATGAGACGATAAACCGAGGTCCCGTGTGCAGCATGTACGTAGCGCAAGTAAAAGAACCCACGGCAACAAAAGGGTTGTTCCTGGCAAAATTCTGTAGAAAAATCCTCTTCCATAGGAAAAACAAATATAACATCACGCAGGAAAAAATACAAAAAAAGGGGTGGCGCTGTAGTATAGCGACGCGCTCTCCCTGGGGAGAGCAGCCCGAATTTCACACAGAGAAATCTGTTGTGGCAAAAAGAAATACAAATACAATACAAATACAACCTTTCCATTAAAGCGCGCAAACCAGTACATCATTAAAGTCAACTCCATCGTCATAGTCACTGAGTTAGGATTCTCAGAGCCCCCCTCAGCAAGAAGGACAGAAGACAGTTGGCCAGTTACATGGTGTTCAGAC
Source organism: Babylonia areolata (assembly GCF_041734735.1). Lineage (NCBI taxonomy): Eukaryota > Metazoa > Mollusca > Gastropoda > Neogastropoda > Buccinidae > Babylonia > Babylonia areolata. Next base: position 31,788,271 of record NC_134898.1, read on the forward strand.
AGCATGTCTATATCATATTAACATGACTTGTAATTTACTGACGTATGTACTTAATCAGATATATCAAAGTAAAATGGTCAAAAAAGATTGTGTTATTAATTTGTGTTTGATAAACCAGGTACTGTGAAAATGATATATTTTGAAAAGTGTTAAGATAATTATTATATACGCGAAGGTGCTACAAAGAGTTACCGAATAGATATGAATATTCAAAATTACATCCATACAGCTCAAAGAGTTCACACTCCCACCCCCCATCCCCAACCCCACCCCTTTTTTTTTAATTTTAATTGTATTTTTTTTTACGTCTAATATAACTGATAGTGAAAAGACGCTAAACTAAAGAACGAACGAACACACACGAACCACAAACACACACACACACACACACACCTTTAGACACTTGTGATGCATGACATGTTGATCAAAGCTTTTTACCCGAATGAACTGCTTCCCTGCTAGTGTACGCACAACGTCATGTGAGAAAAACCATTACAGTATTTCACTGAGTCTACATCACTGGCATCATCGCTCAAACAAATATCTGTTCACTGATTATTTCATACTGACGTCAGTGCTACCTCTCCAGTGTTCATTTGCGGATACGACAAGACGAGACAAGACAAGACAATACGTTGTTTTTGTTGTTGTTGTTGTTGTTTTTTTGTTTTTTTTGTTGTTGTTTTTTTTTTTTTTTGGGGGGGGGGGGGTTGTTGGGTGGTTTTTTTTTTGGTTTTTTTGGTTTTGTTGTTGTTGTTGTTTGTTTGTTTCAGGAAACCCCATCGGGATACATGAAAGTGTGATGTTATTCGTATAACTAACATAAAACACTAAGCACACATGGTATTGTTTCAACAATCAATCAGAATTGCCATACCATCTGATGTTAAGAAATACTCTCATAGGAAACAACAAGAACAACAACAAAATCCATGTATTACCAGCAAGCAATCGATTCTTCATTATCCACAGCACTCAAGCCAGAAGCAATTGGGCATCTATGCCATACGCAAATTATATGTATTTACAAAACGAATCTATGAACAAGTCGTCTCAGATAGATAGATAAATGAAGTTTGTCGAGGTAATCTCACAAATACTTCACTCGAAAGATGATTATACGAGTCAACAACTCATAACTAATGGACAGGAGTTTTTTTTTTTTTTTTTTTGTTTTTTGTTTTTTAAACATCTGTTATTTTTCACAGTAAAACTTTGGCAAAGATCTTTTTCTTCCCTATTCAAAAGTTGGACAGTTTAAAAAAAAAAAAAAGAAAAAAAAGCGAAAAAAAAGCGTGGTACGCATTCAAACTTTATACAAAGTCTGTCTTCATTGATGGCAGGGGTTTGGTATTCTCTCCTTTTGAATAGTGAGTCTTCCATTCAACATTCTAAACTTCCAAAATCTACAAGCTCGCGTTACTGGCCAGAAATCTGAAACAGAACTTTTCAAAGGAAAAGCTGACTTTACACAGCTTATATTTACAATGCATGTTGCTTTCTTTATAAAAGTAATAAGAGAGGCAAGGCCTTCAAGAGTAAAACACACAAGCTTTTTATGTATTGAGCATAATTTCAAAATTTCTCTCAGTTTAAAGCAAATTAAGTCCCCTAGCATTAATTACAGAGTAATTTCCCTTTTTTACTATCTGCACCAAAATGTTTCCAAAATAAATAAAACTTCCATGCTTAGCAAAAGAAGTTCCTGTTTGAACAAAAAATGATAATAATGACTGCTCTTGTTGTTGGGTCAGAATATCAGATCAAAGTGCCAAGTTTAGAGAATACAAAAAATATAAATATAACAGTAAATGCAGTTTGCATATAATTAGGCTTCATTATTTTTTTGTGTGCCCATTCCAGAGGCGCAATATTGTTTTATACAAGATGACTGGAAAGAACTGAATTTTTCCTATTTTTATGCCAAATTTGGTGTCAACTGACAAAGTATTTGCAGAGAAAATTTCAATGTTAAAGTTTACCACGGACACGCACACACACACACACACACACACACACACACGCACAGAGAGAGAGAGAGAGAGAGAGAGAGAGAGAGAGAGAGAGACAACCGAACACCGGGTTAAAACATAGATTCACTTTGTTTACACAAGTGAGTCAAAAAACAGTCACAACGAAGAGTATTACCTGTGTTTAGGAATGACCATGGTGATGACAGGTGACGTATTCTGGATGACCACACAACCGGCTGTCAGACAGATCAAACCTACCAAACGTTTTTGGTACTTTCCGAACTCGCCCGCCTCGTGTAAAACGTCATCAAATCTTATTCCCATGCTTCAGAATGACGACCATTAACTAACTGCACTTTAGCTGTAGTCAGAAAAAGCGTCTGTCAAAGGCATGGCTGACGGCGATGCTTTATAGCGTCGTGCGCCGGCTGGTTTGCTTTTTAGGGGCGGTTACCATTTGCTCTAGTTGTTTTCTCTCAGTTGGAATTAATTCTGGGAATTATTTCTAATTGTAATACTAATAATTAATTTTTTTTTTTAAGATAGAAAATATTTTTTAGAAAAAAAATATGATGATGATGGGTTTGACCTCATCATTCAGATTAATGTTGCTGGCTGTTTAAGTTTCCAGAGTGTTAGTCATCAATTAACCCAAATTCCCCCGTCATGCTTCCTTTGTTATGGAACTGACCAAACAATGAAGGCAGGAGGACAAGTGATTAACAAACCGTAAAAAGTGGTAGGTAGCTCTCTCAATTCACGAGGTACACAGCTTCAATTCAGTGTCGCTTACGCTTCCGATTCAGCTTGGATGGATTCACACTGGAGATGAAGTGCATTTTGTTCTCAGTTGCTAAGCACTCAAAGTTATTAGAGAAAAATATGTTCGGTCCAAAAATTATCGACACCCTTGCCTCTTTAAACTGACTTTATTGTTATCTTGTACTGACGATAGTGTTGTTAGAAATGTGTCTATTTATCTTTTTAAGCCTTTATGTATTGATAAATTGCTGTCTCTTAATCTGATCAAAGACTTATAACATTCATTTGTGTATCTTATCCAGTCCTTATGTTCATGATTATAGCTCAGATATTGTTCACATTCCCCTTCACGAGGGGCTGAGGCCTAATGTGAATAAACCTTCTTCTTCTCTCTCTCTCTCTCTCTCTCTCTCTCTCTCTCTCTCTCTCTCTTCCTTTCCATTTTGTTTTGAAATGCCCTGTCCTTACTGACATACGAATCCAGCACATTCCTAAAATATTATGCATATCCGTGTACATTTCGACTATATTTACTGATATCATCGATGGATGAAAACACTATGTGTCGTTTTGCTTTGTTTCTTTGTAAAGCATTTCAATTAAGAGAGACACTTATATACTAGTTTTGTTGGAGCTTGTTATGGAATATGCTGCACTGTTTGCATTAACAATTACAATGACACATACAATCCAAAACAAAATTTTGTTGTTACCCCCTGTTCATATGGGGCTATGGCCTTAACTGAATAAACCTTCTCTCTCTCTCTCTCTCTCTCTCTCTCTCTCTCTCTCTCTAAGTTGAGTTTATTGTTGTCAAGCACTGATGTCACTGTTGTTCGTAATTTATCTCTGTACCTGTACAAGGCTTTTAAGTTTAGAGAAATAGCAACTTTCTCATGTGTTCTATTACTTTTGATTAATGCTTGGTTTTTGTTTTTCGTTTGATTATTATATGTTTCGCACTTTATGTTGTGTATATTATGCATTGTTCGCACACACCTTCATTAGGGGCCATGGCCTATAATGAATAAATCATCCGTATCCGTATCTCTCTCGCCTTCCATGTATGATTGTGTGAAAATGTAAAAATTAGTGTAATTACATGTGGGGAAAGAATGGTTAACCGAACGAGTGCACAAGCTGTATCAAACAAGGCGACGCATTCAGGCCTGTTTTATTTTCTCTCTCTCTCTTTAATAATGAATATGCACGACAAGTTATGCTTCATTAGCCTCTGACACAACTTGATGAGCTTGCGCACGCACACACTCGCATGCTCGCTCGTGCAAGCACACATAATAAAACAACCGCAAACACACACACACACACACACACACACACACACACACACACACACACACACACACACACAAACACACACACACACACACACACACACACACACACACACACACACACACACACACACA
>NC_134898.1:31807435-31854935 GCF_041734735.1 Babylonia areolata
ATAAAGAACTCACCAGGAAAGAGGAGTGGGGGTGTGAAGGTGCCGGTGGGGCGGGTGGGGGGGATAGGGGCAGGAAGAAAAGATTCTGTTGTGTGACTCATCTTGCTGGATTCTGCTGTGTCGTTTGTGTTGCTATGATTCTGCTGTGTCGTTTGTGTTGCTATGATTCTGCTGTGTCGTTTGTGTGGCTATGATTCTGCTGTGTCGTTTGTGTTGCTATGATTCTGCTGTGTCGTTTGTGTTGCTATGATTCTGCTGTGTCATTTTGTGCTGCTATGATTCTGCCATGTCATTTGTGTTGCTGGATTCTGCTGTGTCATTTGTGTTGCTATGATTCTGCTGTGTCATTTGTGTTGCTATGATTCCGCTGTGTCGTTTGTGTTGCTATGATTCTGCTGAGTCATTTGTGTTGCTATCATTCCGCTGTGTCATTTGTGTTGCTGGATTCTGCTGTGTCATTTGTGTTGCTATGATTCTGCTGTGTCGTTTGTGTTGCTATGATTCTGCTGTGTCGTTTGTGTTGCTATGATTCTGCTGTGTCGTTTGTGTTGCCATGATTCTGCTGTGTCGTTTGTGTTGCTATGATTCTGCTGTGTCGTTTGTGTTGCTATGATTCTGCTGTGTCGTTTGTGTTGCCATGATTCTGCCATGTCGTTTGTGTTGCTATGATTCTGCCATGTCGTTTGTGTTTTGTGTTGCTATGATTCTGCCATGTCGTTTGTGTTGCTATGATTCTGCTGTGTCGTTTGTGTTGCTATGATTCTGCTGTGTCGTTTGTGTTGCTATGATTCTGCTGTGTCGTTTGTGTTGCTATGATTCTGCTGTGTCATTTGTGTTGCTATGATTCTGCTGTGTCATTTGTGTTGCTGTGATTCCGCTGTGTCATTTTGTGCTGCTGGATTCTGCTGTGTCGTTTGTGTTGCTGGATTCTGCTGTGTCGTTTGTGTTGCTATGATTCTGCTGAGTCGTTTGTGTTGCTATGATTCTGCTGTGTCGTTTGTGTTGCTATGATTCTGCTGTGTCGTTTGTGTTGCTGGATTCTGCTGTGTCATTTGTGTTGCTATGATTCTGCCATGTCGTTTGTGTTGCTATGATTCTGCTGAGTCATTTGTGTTGCTATGATTCTGCTGTGTCGTTTGTGTTGCTATGATTCTGCTGTGTCGTTTGTGTTGCTGGATTCTGCTGTGTCATTTGTGTTGCTATGATTCTGCTGAGTCATTTGTGTTGCTATGATTCTGCTGTGTCGTTTGTGTTGCTATGATTCTGCTGAGTCGTTTGTGTTGCTGGATTCTGCTGTGTCGTTTGTGTTGCTGGATTCTGCTGTGTCGTTTGTGTTGCTATCATTCCGCTGTGTCATTTGTGTTGCTGGATTCTGCTATGTCATTTGTGTTGCTATGATTCTGCTGTGTCGTTTGTGTTGCTATGGTTCCGCTGTGTCATTTTTTGTTGCTGGATTCTGCTGAGTCATTAGCGTGGCTGGATTCTGCTGTGTTCTCAGTGTTCAAGGATTCTGTTGTACCTTCTTTGTTGCATAGTTCTGAAAGAACGAACGAAAGGACGAACGAACGAACGAACGAAAGGACGAATGAACGAACGAACGAATGAATGAACGAACGAACGAACAAATGAACGAACGAACGAACGAACGAAAGAACGAACGAACGAACGAACGAACGAAAGGACGAACGAAGGAACAAACGAATAAATGAACGAACGAACGAACGAACGAACGAAAGAACGAATAAATGAACGAAGGAACAAACGAACGAACGAACGAACGAACGAAAGGACGAACGAACGAATGAATGAATGAACGAACGAACGAACGAATGAATGAATGAACGAACGAACGAACGAACGATCAAACGAATAAATGAACGAACGAATGAATGAACGAACGGACGAATGAACGAACGAATGATCGAACGAACGAACGAACAACGAAAGGACGAACGAATGATCGAACGAACGAACGAACAACGAAAGGACGAACGAACGAACGAACGAACGAAAGGACGAACGAACGAACGAATGAATGAATGAACGAACGAACGAACGAACGAACGAACAAACGAATAAATGAACGAACGAATGAATGAACGAACGGACGAATGAACGAACGAACGAACGAATGAACACCCCACCTGCCGGGGACGACACCTGCCGAGGAGCGTGTGACGTCTGGGAAAGGGGTGGATGACCTGGTTGAGAACTGCCGCTCCCTGCTTCAGCACGTCGTGGAGCAGCAGAGGCCTGTGTCGCGGGGATTCCTGTACGGCCCTGCACATGGAACAGGTCCAAAGGTGCAATGAAGAAGAAGAAGAGGAAGAAGAAGAAGAAGATTGACTGATTGATTGAATCTTTAATGGGTAAAGAATTAGGTGCAGTAAAGGCCTGTATGTATGGCCGTGCATATGGAACAGGTCCAAAGGTGCAATGAAGAACAAGAACAGGAAGAAGAAGAAGAAGATTGACTGATTGATTGAATCTTTAATGGGTAAAGAATTAGGTGCAGTAAAGGCCTGTATGGCCGTGCATATGGAACAGGTCCAAAGGTGCAATGAAGAAGAAGAAGAAGAAGAACAAGAAGAACAAGATTGATTGATTGATTGATTGAATCTTTAATGGGTAAAGAATTAGGCGCAGTAAAGGCCCTTTTTTTTACAATTCTGCCCATTTAACGACACAAAACATAAAAAAAAATAAAGAACGACACAAAACATAAAAAATAAAGAAATAAAATGAAACAAAATAAAATAAGATAATAAAAACGATGAATAAGAATAGTAACTGGAATAGTCTATTCAAAGAAGAAAAAGAAGAAGAAACTTCTTATGGCTGTCTAGAAACTGTAAACTTAAACACTCGGTGGTTTCCGCGTGTTTGGGTTTTTTTTTTCCCTTGCTTTTTATTTGGAGTGTGTGTGTGGGGGGGGTGCTTTTGTCTTGTTTGTTTTGACGTCATTTTTGGTGTGTGTGTGTGTGTGTGTGTGTGTGTGTGTGTGTGTGTGTGTGTGTGCGCGCGCCTCTGTGTGTGTGTGTGTGTGTGTGTGTGAGTGCGCGTGTTTTACGTGTGCAAGACCCCTCCTGCACACGTTTTCTATCTCTATCGATTGAAAAGCACTCACAACACCACTTGAGAACTAGTGGTTTAACAAGAAGGAAGTGAAGGAACAAAGGACAGACAGACAGACAGACAGACAGACAGACATATTTTGTTTGGTCCTTTCTTTTCTAGTTTGTTCATTTCGTCTTCGGCTCAACTATGATTTTTTCCAAGTACGTTTAGGAAACATTGATCAGCGGAGACAGATAATCAGATGTAGGCTACATTTTCCGTCTTCCAGGAAGTCAAGTTTTACAACTCCGTACATCATGGGTTATTAAAGATTAATCATTGAACCAATCAACGTTAATCTGACTAAATAATGATGATGATGACGACGACGACAACAACACCAACAACAGCAACAACTACAAGAAGAAAAAGAACGGAACACCAGCTCAACTCACTTGTTCTGAGTTGTTCAAAGTCAGACTCGTCTGAACCGCGGACGCACCTGTACCACCAACCCTTTCACTGCTGCTGTTGATGCTCGGCATTTGAGGTGCCGCTGACACCCCCGTTTGGGTAAACCCCGCCTGACCATGATGATGATGATGATGACGGCCCTGGCTCTGGCTCTGATGAGACAATCCTGACACAGTCTGAGGGTAAGGAAGAGGAGCAGCAGCAGTGGCTGAAGAACCACCACCACCACCACCACCACCACCACCATCACCACCGCCAGCAAGAGTGGGGACCGGCGCTGGGGTACCCTCTGCCGGAGACCCTTGGGCCTGCGGGTGGAACAAGGCTTTGATGAAGGTGCGGCTGGCAGCCTCCCCGTATCTGTGTACTGGGAGGTTCGAACCCAGCCCGGCGAGGTGCGGGCAGGACGGGTCCTGGGTGTGCAGCAGCCAGGGGTTGGTGTTGATGAAGCGTCCGATGGGCAACGATGTCGTGCAGTACGCGCACCTTTGTCATCAACACAAAAACCGTGCAGCAGATGTAATGATAGTAGTGTAGCCGTGTACCGAGGGGTTATTCAAGGGTACGGCACAAAAGACTTAACTAAATGGTTGATTGAATCAATGAATGGATAAACAAGATCCCACGCACAGGCCAGGAACATATAGAGGCCAGTCACAAATGGGTTTTTCTATTGCTTTATTTACAATAGTTGTAAGAACAATAAAAGAGAAAACTAAGAAGAAGAGACCTAAGAGAAGAAATAATGAGAAGACTAAAAGAGAAGACAGTGCCTGGAATGACACAAACAAATGTCATAATACAGCTTGTACGTGAGGCAAGCTAATACAGCTTGTGCGTGAGGCAAATATTGGAGCAAGCATAGCGCTTGGTCATAGTAGTAGTATACAATTGTGTAGCAGTCAGTCGTGTTCGACTATGACCATCAGAACAGCAAAGGAGGGAAGAGCTGTCCCAGCTATCTGGGCAAGAACTCGATTATGGTGGAGAGTGTCTTGCCCAAGTTACATACCCACTCTCTCGGCCAAGAGGGTTTTTAGGACAGTCGGTGTTGGGATGGTTCCCAAAGGCCGTCTAGCCCCCCCAAGGCTGCAGCACTAAGAAGAGCCAGTGCAATGTTGCCTCCTAGTTTCAGAGTCATAGTTCTTCACAAAAATACTAAGCAGGAAATGATTTCCCACTGTAATGGAGAAACCACTGATAATACAGCTCTCACTTTGCTGTTGGCCCAACTGTAAACTTACGTCAATCTGTGATATAAAGCTCATACATACTGGCCGTATACAATACAATACAATACAATACAGTACAATAAATACAATACAATACATCTTTATTCATCCATTTGGAAATAGAAATTGTGCATCCACAGGCTCGTCACTCACCCTACACAATCTCAGCCCGCAGCCAAGCCCAACACACTTACAACATGACAAAGGTTGAACAAAAGATTTTTGAAAAAGCAACGTATTAAGCTAAATGCACACAAGCAAATAGTACAACAGTAGTAGTAGCAGTAGTAGTATAAGCGAAAGAAGACGCAGCAGCAATAGTAATAGTAGTAATATTGCTAGCAGTAGTAATAGTAGTAGTTCCTGTTGTTATTGTTGCAGTAGTGGTAGTGGTAGTAGTAAGAGCAGTAGTTGTTATTAGCACGCGCGCGCACACACACACAGACACACACACACACACACACACACACACACACACACACACACCGCGTGCACGCACACTTACAAAGACACACAGAATACTCACCTACAAGCCTGCACACTTTATTAAGGAGAGAGAGAGAGGAGAAGAAGAAGAAGAAGAAGAAGAAGAAGAAGAAGAAGAAAATGCTTGAACGTAAAGACAAGAAATAATACCACCAGTAAAAGCCGCAACAGTAGCAACAAAAACACGTGTGTGTGTGTGTGTGTGTGTGTGTGTGTGTGTGTGTGTGTGTGTGTGTGTGTGTGTGACATTATGTATGTGTGGCATTATGTGTGTGACATTGTATGCGTGATATTTTGTGTGCATATGTGTGCGTGCGCGCGTGTATGTGTATGTGTGTGTATGTGTTTGTGTGTGTGTGCGTGTGTTTGTGTGTGTGTGTGTGTGTATTTGTGTGTGTGTGTGTGTGTGTGTGTGCGTGCGCGCGCGCGCGTGAGTATTGTGTGTGTGTGCGTGCACGTGTGCGTGTGTGCATACGTGTGTGTGTGTGTGTTTAATGAACGTCATTTACAAAACAGAGTTCCTGAAAAAAAGTAAAAGAAAAGAACGATGTGAGTTCCTTCCACTAACCTGACAGTGGAGCTAGCCCGGTCAGCCAGGTAGAACCCAGCTTCTGCCAGCCTGGTGACCCACACGCCCTGTGGCACGTGGCACTTGTGAAAAGTGGACAGGCGGTTGATCTCCTGCTGCAGGTCTGGCTGACCGTCCGCCTGCAGCCAGCCCACGGTGCCAAAAACGGGGCGATAGTAGTGGATCGTTGATGCGGACAGCAGTCTCTCCGCTGCGTTGCTGTGATGCTCATTGTCCCCTCGTGGCACTACACCGCCGCTGCTGCTGTCTTCTTCGGAGTGCTTGGTACTGGTACTGGTACTGGTACTGGTACTGGTCTTGGTCTTGGTCTTGGTCTTAGTCAGTGAGGAACGTTGCTGCTGAGTCGCCAACAAAAGACTTTGTTGGAAATAAGGGACAGACAGTTTTAGTTTTGATGAAGTGTGTGCTGCTTTTTCTTCTTTAGGTTCCTGTCCGAAATTTGTCAGCAGAGCTTTTAGTCGTCTGTGTTCCGAAGACACTGATTTAGTGCCTAAGCCTTCTTCAAGAGTAGAGGCGCGACTTTTGTTGACTGTCAAGAGCGCTGGAACACAGGAGTCGGAAACCTCGTCCCGCGTCTTTTGAACGTCTTCAGTGTTCCTGTCCGCATCTGTTTCATTGCATCTTTCTGAGACGGTCACTGTTGTCTCGCCGTTCGTGGCGTTTCTTTGCGGTCCAGATCCGTCACTGCCAGACACTGAAATGTTTCTGGCCAGGTCATTTTCAGCATGGAATCCCGACAAGTCTGCTGCATTGTCAGTATGATTTGTCAGGTTTCCTGGTTCAGCTTCCTCCGCATTCTCTGAGACGCACATTTCTCCGTTTTCAAACATGATGTGCTTCTCTTCCTCGGCTTGTACGGGCATTTCTGCTCGGATTGGACGCGATGGTTTCAAAGGAATCAGAGGACAACTTTGTTCTGGGCCGGAGGAAGGTTTTGTCCGTTCGTGACTTGGGGGAGGAGACAGAAGGTTCGGGTCTCTAACTGGTAAAGACTGCACTTTTGGAAACATGTCAAGCTTCTGTGCAAGCTTCCGATGTCTTTGCAGTCCATTGTACACGTTCATTTGGCCGATATTGACATTATATGGGAGACTGTCCGCAGCGTTTGACCCAAATTTGCACATTTTCATGACATCTGACTCGATCACCGTACATCTGCCATGAGCAAAGCGATCCTCGGCCGTGTGACCATACGCGGGAAAATCAGCACACTTCCAGAAACGTTGTGGACGATGTGGCAAAGTGGCTGTTTTGAAAAAACCACAAGTCACAATTCGGCGAGAAAAACGTTCCAAAACTCCCAAAGCGTACATCATGATATAGCGTTGAGTCGGTTCCCAAATTCCGTATGCATCTGGAATTCGTTTCAAGATGTCTCCACGCTGGTAATCAGGGGAATAATACAGTATCCTCGTAAGCTTCAGGGCTGGGAAATTGTACATTATAGTTATCCAGTCGACGGTAAAATGGTGGCTGTAAGGACAAGCACCCGCGATGGAGCGCAGATGTTTTGAGTACATCGTGAGTGGTCTGGGGATTTATCTCACTGGTTTAACTGTTCAGTCGTTGATATTCACGTTTGGTATCCTGAAACACACACACACACACACACACACACACACACACACACACGCACACACACAGTGGACACCCCCCCCCCCCCCACACACACACACACACACACACACACACTTGAATTAAGAGAGGCGTCTTTTTTGCTCAAACAGTTCTTTATAACACCGTTGAAATCGGGAAGTTCAAACAACACTTTCTTTGTTTGGAGTGTTGGGACTGGTCAATACTCCTTTCATTGTATAGGGCCGCGGTAAGGTTTTGGATAGATTCTGGAAAAAAGACTTTTTCTAGAAGCTGGTGAGTTACATCCTCGTCCAGTCTTAAACAAAAAAAAGACAACAACAGGAAAACAATACTGAGGCAACAACATCCTCAGATTTTGGTTTGTTCGTTTGTTTTGCTTTGATTTGCTTTCACTGGATTCCACGTAGAGTTTTGTGTGCCAGTGAGCTTAAAAACAACAATACCAGAACCACAAACGCACCTCTGAGTGTCAGTAGTCGCTCACAGTGTACGAAAATTCCAGGTATCTACTAAACGATGTGTCCTACAGGATTTGGTTTAGTACACCAGAATATTCATAGAAAGCAGGATGAAGTTCAAGTTTGTTAATGAGTCTAAAAGCTAAAACAAATTTCCATGATTATCATTGTCACGTTATCTTCCTCATCCTGATCATCACACAATACAAGAAAATCCCGAAAATGTTCTTCAGATCGGGACTGTTGTGCAGCAGAACAGCAATGGTGACGACGATGATGATGATGATCAGGAGGAGGAGGAGGGTAGAGGGGGAGCGCATGGGAGAGAAGTACTGTCTTGTGTCTTGAGTCTTGACAGATTTATTGATTTGGCCTTTAGATAGACAAATAGATAGATCGATAGCCCATACATACACTGACGAAGAACTCCATCGGTGATTATCGGAAACTCCAGAGCTTAAATTCTGCGGCCAATGACGCTCAGCGCTAAACTGAAGGGGCCATTGTCCTTTCGACAATAGACCGCTAGAGAGTTCCGTGTTTACATGACTTATACAGGCGCGTCAGATGATCTGTGCTCTCGAAGTTGATTGGCTCTCCGAAATTTCGAGCAACAAAGCGATTGAGAGAGGAAGACAGCGCGAAACAGAAGGCTTCTTTCTTCGACTTTTTGCTTCATTTTTTTTTTTTTTTTCTTCTTTTTTTCTTTTTTGTTGTGCATATATTGTACAGTTTGGTTGTAGCAATGGAGGCTATCAACTGAAGAAATGGAGGACAGCACATATGTTTGCTGTTTTGGCTTGTGTCGATCGCCTTTGGTATTGTTTGCGATTTCGAGTAAAAGTTCGATACACGTGCGCAACATCCAGGATGACCGCGAACCTCTCCAACGGTCTATTACACGACATGTTCTCACGGCAACCGACAGAAAACACGTTATGACACGTTCCCACTAAGTCCAGTCAGTTGCTGACAGCAGTGTGTAAGTTGTTCGAGAATTGTGCTCACGTCATTTTGTGCAATCCTCGCGTCATGCACCGTACGTCAGAGGTTGACGTGTACACAAAATAAGTAAAACCGACAGCTGGTTCAAGGGACAGAACCTTTCAATTATTAAGCCAGCAGAATCCACGCCCGGGATTTAAGTCCGTAGCGTGAATCCTAACAACAACAATAATAATATTCATTTTTTTCGTCTGGAGAGCGCCGTTTTGTATCTGACTGACAGCAATTATAACTGGCTGTGTCCGACTGAAAAAGAACCCATTGCAACATAGGTGTTATCATCTGGCAAAATTCTATATAGAAGAAATTCACTTTAATATGTACGCACATATGTATATAAAATCATTATATGCATGCACTCGAGGCCTGACTATTGAGCGTTGCCGGGGTTATGCTGTTGGTCCGTCCGACATCTCAGTGCCCAGTGCGGCTGTGGATGTGGTGCAGCGTATATGGATTTTGTGCGACTGAATAACGTGACACCTCCTCAGGAAACTAAAACTGAAAACTCAGTGAAACTGAAAGTTTTCATCTTTCAACTGAGGCTAACGGTCCGCGGGCCAGCGCCGCCAAATTCATGTTCACAAGTTCTCTGATTTCAGCCACGTTTCTCGTGTTTCAAACGCATAGTTCAGTTCAGTTCAGTTCAGTTGGCTCAAGGAGGCGTCACTGCGTTCTGACAAATCCATATACGCTACGCCACATCTACTAAGCAGATGCATGACCAGCCACACAGTGTGACGGCGCTTAGTCTGGCCTTGATGGAAAATTATAATAAAACAAAATAAACAAAACAAAATTAAATGAAATAAACATGAATAAACATGAACACACACACACACACACACACACACACACACACACACACACACACACACACACACACACACACACACACACACACTGTGACACTGATACACATTAACAGTAGATTGTGAACACTGATCTGGTCTAAGTTTCAGTTTCAGTAGCTCATGGAGGCGTCACTGCGTTCGGACAAATCTATATACGCGACACCACATCTGCCAAGCAGATGCCTGACCAGCAGCGTAACCAGGCACTCAGTCAGGCCTTGAGAAGAAAAAAAAAGAACTACTACTACTAATAATAATATGTATAAGGCGCAAAATATTGATGAAGTCAACTTTTAGCGTAAAAAAAAAAATAAATAAATAATAATAATAATTAAAAATTAAATAAGTAAATAAATAATAGAATAATAATAATACCTATAACGTGTTGCATGCCTTCAAAAACTGGTCAAAAACATGGGGGACATGAACAAGCGTTTGAGTCGACATCTGTCCAGTCACGGTAAAAATTACGGATAAATTTGATGGAAAAGAACTCACTCACCTCGCTGTTTGTACAGGTTTTGGTGTGATCACAGTCCAAGACGGGTCCTTTCAAGCGGAAAGACTGAACTGGAATAAATGGCACTTGATTCTCTGTTTTCCTCGTTGTCAAACTCAACTCTGTCCAGCGCTCACCCTGTCGGTCAGTGTGTCTACGAAGTGAAACCGCAGTTGACGACATAACTGCGATTGTCCACGAACGGGAATTCCTGATTTGAGACAGCGTTGTGTTGGAATAGGAAATTTCCAATTTTATATTTAGCACACAGTCTCTGTCAGCGACAAGTTCGGTGAGCGCGCGTGACATTCTGTGTGTGTGTGTGTGTGTGTGTAAGCTGCGATACGCAGTAGGAATGTGCGTGGGGGAGGGGGTGGGGGGAGGTGGTGCAGGGTAGTCAACTGAATGCATGTTTCAGTGTCAGTCAGTTGCATATCTGTTATGCATGTGTGTGTGTGTGTGTGTGTGTGTGTGTGTGTGTGTGTGTGTGTGTTTGAATGTACCAGTGTGTGTGTGTGTTCTGCCTTTGTCTTTCTTCTTCTGCTGCCGCTGCTGCTGCTTTTTCGCTTTTCCCTTAAGGGCTGTATGTATAAAAAAAAAAATATAAATAAATAAAAATATATATAAGCAGCTATGCTTACTCCACTACCCTCGTGAAATGAAAAATCGTTTCCTCTCTCTCTCTCTCTCTCTCTCCGGAAGTGACAACAGACTCGTGCAACGAATTGGGTCAGTGCTAAATATATTCCTGTGGCAGTTTGCCGACGGAAGCTAAAAATAGACACAGCACATCCCGAGCTGGACTGTTTATTTGAGACGCAAAAAAAAAAAAAAAAAAAAAAAAAAAATCATGTGCTCAGTCCAATACAGCGTCAGTATCAGTATCAGTAGCTCAAGGAGGCGTCACTGCTATCGACATCTGCTAAACAGATTCCTGACCTGCAGCGTAACCCAACGCGTTTAGTCAGGCCTTGAGAAGAAAAAAAAAGATAAACGAATATATATATATATATATATATATAAGAAAAGAGAAGGAGAAGAAGAAGAAGAAATAAAAATAAAATAAAGACAATAATGATAATAAATAAACAAATAAGCAAATAAATGTAAAACATACAGCCTACACAAACACACCCACACACACATGTGCACAGAGCTCTCCTGACACATGTGTACACTTACATGCTCGTGCATGCATACACGCACAAAAACTGGCACATAGAAACACACGTGTGCGTGTGTGACATTTCTAATACATTTGAATTGTGCAATTAAAGTGATTGAAGCTAAGCTGATTTTGTGAAAGTACACTGACAGTATAGATTAGGTAAAGCTTATACTGTGTCAAAGTGACTCAAATGAATCAGTTTATCATGTTGCACTGTACTGGAGTAAATCGTATAGGAGAGAGCATGATGACTAA
Source organism: Babylonia areolata (assembly GCF_041734735.1). Taxonomy (NCBI): domain Eukaryota; kingdom Metazoa; phylum Mollusca; class Gastropoda; order Neogastropoda; family Buccinidae; genus Babylonia; species Babylonia areolata. Next base: position 31,819,112 of record NC_134898.1, read on the forward strand.
ATTACAATTAAAACACTGATACATATCAGGTAGTTTTAACCAATAACTGATATTAATCCAACACTATCTTCTAATCTTGACAGAATACTACACACATCTTAGAGTAATGAGAATCTGTGAAACACTGTAGCATCATAAGTGATATCAGCATGTGAAATGATACATGAATAATAAACAAGATAGAATTGGTGGCTTTGATATAATACTGGCAACCCAGAGGATAAATAGTCAGCGCTCAATACAGAGACTGGAAGAACTGCCATGTCTTAACCATTAAGTGGTGAATGAACCTACACAAGTTATCCGTCTCATCAAAGCCAAATATCAACATAGCTAAGTTTGTGATGAACATTTAAATATCCTCCACCAAAGCTTCAGCGGGATAAAGAACCTAACCTTCATCAGTGGCAGCAAATGAGAAAGAACGCATCATATGCACTCACTAGAACATTCTCCGACAAACTATCAGTGTCCAGACACGTCACTGATTGTGACGTTAAGAAGAATGGAATACTGCTACAAGCATATGACAACATGGCAGTTTTCTATATCAATCATAGCTGAGCTGTGACTACATGTCAAAGCAATAACCGAACAAAGCAATATCAACATAGTCATATGAACACAGGTAATGTGCCAGACAATATACAGATCATCAACACATTCTAGACAGTACTTACAGCGATATGGCGATGACACCAGCCATTGTGGGAACACACACACAACACACACTGCTTGTGACTCAGCAAGAGAGAGAGAGAGAGAGAGAGAGCGGCTCTGATCAGATGACTGGCCAGGTGAAAAGTGACCAGATGATCATCCATTCCATCAATTTATGCAAGTTAAGCTAACTGCAATCAGGCTAAATCTCATTAGAATTATTTGTTTCAAGGTGTTCAGTGATAGATTTCTAAATGATTCCTGAGCCAATCTATGCCAGATAGGTCGCAAAAGAAACAGCTCAACACCTACTTTCTAATGAGTATAAAATGAAGTGTTGATTATTTAAGATGAATTTATATTCTTAATTTAAGTCACCTGAAAAGGGTAGTTTCAACGAGCTCATCACGGAAAATTACAAACTGTGTTAAATCAGTTTAACGTAGGCAAACACAAAAGGTATAGATTTAAAGATGGAATTGCAACGATTCTGCCAGTATATAATACTTTTAGTTTGCTGATCCGACAAAAGAGTTGTTTAATGAGATATTGTCATCAGAAACACAGATTCCAGCTCAACCAATGATGTACTGCGACACTGGTTAGAGTGGTTGTGTGGCGAGAAGGACAAAATGACGTAAGCTTACCATCAGTTGAAATCTTTAGATTGACGAGCAATTAAACTGAAATCAAGTATGCTTCTAACTGATTAAAGTGTGTGTGTAAGCACAACAAATATAATGTTACAGTGAACGATACAGAGACTTAATTTAATGGATGTTTAGAGAATAGGTTTAGAATGGACTTTGCATCAAACTGGGAATGGCGTCACATATTCTGCATGGGCAGTTGAAGACCGGCATGTTAGTGGTGAAGAAGACGTTTGCTATAGCTCAGCTTTCAGTTTGCGCTGTGAGTTGAACTATGGTTATTTGCCGCTAGCTGAGCACTTGGCTACATCTCCCCCCATCTTTTGAAATCCATCGTCCACTATGGTTAGTTAAAAGTAATTCTTGTGAGCAGACTTAGCTGAGCATCAACAAGAATTATTGAGCAGGTAAAGGGAGATAATTTAGCTGACAACTGATAGCAGAGTGAAATTTTGAATGACCGCACCATTCTTAGGAACAATACCCTACTTCTATAGTCAAAGTGGCTTTAGCCAGGTGAAGTTATGGGTTTGAACTTAGTCCAATGCATCCAAAGTAAACTTTGAAGAGTTTGATATAGAGAAGGAGATCCAATTTGATAAATACTCTATGAAGTTGGAAAGCATTCATTTGTGTGTGCATATCAATCTATGTATCATATCACTGTCAGATGCACATGTAGAGTAGCGTACATGTATAACAGCATGGATTATAACAAGAATTTTGCAGAAATATCTTAAATGAGAATAGAATTACAGCATGAACAGGAATGATATGAAAAATTACATAATAGCACTGTTTCAGTTTAGCAAGAATAAAAAAAATAAACAAACAACATGAGTATTGGCATCATGACTGTTCATTTGCAGTGTCACTGTTCTGGCTGTTAAAATATATCTATCATCACCAGTCCCATCACAAAGTTGGTGGTGCCCTGGATGCCAGTTGTGTGGATCGCCTAGGGGCAGGATCTGGTGGTAGTGGAGTCAGCTCTGGTGTGGCTTGCGGGGTTGATGTTCTGGCTCCACTGTCTCACACCAAATAAAGTACAAGATCAGCACTCTATGCTACAAATGTATTCACAAATCAGCCCCTTCCTATCTCTGTGGCTGCCTTCTCCTCTACACTCCATCTCGCTCACTACGATCAGCATGTAAAATGAAGACGGGAAAGAATGATTGAATGGTCTATCGAGAAGAGTCAGAAGGGAGATCTGTCCTGAGTCGGATGCTAGCAGTAGGTTATTCAGGATGTGGAGGAGAGTGGTTTCGGTGCTGTAGTCAGCAGGATAGGCAGACTGAAATCACACACACACACACACACACACACACACACACACATACACACACTACACAACACACACACAACCCTCCCCCCTCCCCACCCAATCACCCTCACCAACGACCGAGTTGTGACAACACAGAGCCACCTGAACGTCACTGTGAGACTCCCGGCAGACATGGGGGCCTCAGGAATAGTGCTGTGGGGAAGCTCCTCGTACTACAAGCAGGCTCGCACCCAGTGCCAGAGACTGCAGAACCACCTGCGAACCGTGCTGGGCCCCTTCGTGAAAAAAACTGACACAGGTCATGTCTGACTGCAGCGCGGCCCTCTGTGGAGGAAATGGCAGGTGGGTGGGTGTTCGTGTGTATAGGGGCTTGGGGTGTCGGGGGAAGCAGTGTGTGTGTGTGTGTGTGTGTGTGTGTGTGTGTGTGTGTGGTGGGGGGTATATGTGTGTGAGGTGGGGGGGAGGGGAGGGAGGGGGAGGGGGAGAGGGGGGGTGACATGGGTTCATCACTATGATCCAGAGCCCAGTCGCAGCAATGGAAGCATTTTGACTCGCCACTTCGGAAGAAGGGACGTGTCCAACCCACGGCGGGCAAGACCATGCTCACGGTCTTTTGGGGACCAGCGCGGAGTAGTGATGATGGATTTCCTGGTAAAGGGTACCACAATTACCGGGACATACTACGCTTCATTGCCACAGAAATTTGCGGAAGGCCATCAAAACCGAGAGGTGTGACATGTTGACTAAAGATGTCCGCCTCCTGCAAGACAACGCCCCAGTTCACAACTCGCATGTTGCCCAGAGGGAAGCATGATCCTTTGCCTATTAAATCCTTCCTCACCACCCATACTATTCTGACCTCGCACCATCTGACTTCAACCTCTTTCCAACCGTGAAGTCATTTCTGAAGGGCAAGCACTTCCCAGACGATGAAACGCTTATTCCCGAAGTCATGGCTTCTGGTGCAACCAACAGACTTCTACAGGCAAGGTCTTCACAGCTGCCTAAAGCGATGGGAGATGTGTGTCACCCTTGGTGGTACCAATGTAGAGAAAGACAAAATAACTGTGCCCAAGTTTCGTTCCTCTCAGTCCCTGGGAAATGGGTCTGGGGAAATATTTAAAGAACATCTCTCGTTCGTGTGTTGCAGGTGCGTTCACAACTCCCATGACTCTCTGCTGAACGAGACGGAATCCAAACGGCTGTCGGGCCAGTGTGCTCCCCGTGCCTCTCGCTTCCGGGACTATCACTGCCGATGCTACAGCTCCTGGGAGGGAGCGTGCTGCCAGGATCGCAGACCCACACGGTGCCAGCCGCAAACCTCAAGGGACATAACCTCCTCAAAAGGCCACTCCAGTGGTGTCGCAAATTGGTTAACGTTTTCCGCGTTGGTCTGCATGGTCCAGCCATGACTGCCGGCGTCGCTGATTGGCTAACATTATTAGCGTCGATCTGGATCTATCCTTGACTGCGTCACTGATTGGTTTACATGTGTCACTCGGGATGCCATTCTCGCGACTTTTCTGTATTTTTCTTCTACTTCAGCCCATTGGTCAGTGTGTTTCATTGGCATTATCCCTAAGCTGCTCATCTTCAGTCTTCCATACTCAGCCACACTGTGGGACTGTCATAATTATGTTCAGGCAAATCTAATGCTGACTGGTTAACGGTGAAAATAATTTGACATTTCATATTGGCATGAATTTACTTGTTTTTTTATGTTTTAATCTATGTAGAAAGATCTTTATTCGTTCATTTACTTGTTCTTTTATGTTTCAACCCATGTCTGTAATTATTCATCTATTCATTTAATATTGGTTTATTCAGTTGTTCATTTTTCTTTTACCTCTAATGCAGTATCTATTACAAGGTGCCTCTGTTTTATATTCACCTTTCTAAATCATTACAGAATTCTGTAATATCTTGAGATTAGTCTTGGTTTGCGAAGAAATGCAAACCCGACTGAAGTGATAATGGTTTTATGAGTACAATGAGATTGTTTCACACTTTACAACGCTTGTCTTGCTTTCGGTTTCATACACCGCTTGGATTATTAAAAAAACCCAAACAACCATGTGTCTTGTCTGCAGGACAGACAAGAATAAAATCCAAACCATCATTACATAACTATAATGAATGAACACCTGAACTGATGTTTTATGTTATGTTTTGTTTTTCTCCTTCTCTTCCTGTTCTCACTTCTCTTACAATATGATTTTTTCCCCCTGGTCTTTTTTGCTCCCTTCTTATTTCTTTTCCTTCATCATCCATTACTTTCTCATGCTTCGTCTTCTTGCTTCTCTTCTTCTTCTCCTCTATATACCGAAAACAAGAAATGTCAGGAATTAAAAAAACTATGCTATAAACAGATAAACTGTTTATTCATTTGGAGGTCATCGTTCTTCTTGAAGGGGTAGAGAGTACACAAACAGCTACAGCACATCAAAAGGTCACTATAGATCGCAACTATGAAGGTTTATACATACATACATAGAAAAAATATATATATGTGTGTGTGTGTGGAGAGAGAGAGAGAGAGAGAGAGAGAGAGAGAGAGAGAGAGAGGTTAAAATTCCCGTATATTTACTGCAGTGAATTCATGATCCACTGAATCAAGGGCTTGACTTCGGAAGACAGAACGCAATGCTCTCCTGCCGTTTTAACCTCCTTCAGCTGAACCAAGTACATAACACCATGCAGCATTGCTTGAAACAGGGCCTCGGACCTCATCACTGGATCAGAAGTCCGATGCCTGACTGATTCTGACACGGTGCCTCCTTAATAATATCAAACAGTTTTCACAACACTTTCATCCTGAGCTGGCATTTAGGTCATTGATAGAACTGGTACCGTGGTCTCAATCTAACGTTTTAAAATTGGTCATTTCATTTCAGTTTTACTGATTTTATCTTTCATTTATTAATTTACTTTATCTAAATGATTTCTGATTTACTATTATTACTATTTAAAATCTCTTTTGTTACGTTTTTTCATTCTGTGTGTGTGTGTGTGTGTGTGTGTGTGTGTGTTGTCACTGTCATTTTCTAATGTTAATTTTTATACAAACCTATCTTAGCCCTACAAGGCCTGGTCAATGTTGGATTTATTAGAAGATCAGGCATCCACTTTTTTTTTTTTTTTTTTTTTTTAAAGCAGATCTGGTGTTGCATGTATAATCAGTACACACGCTTTGACACATCCTTGAAACTGAAACTCTCAGTATGATAAAAACCAGATAAACCGAAATGAAATGTAACTCATCTTAATTTCCATTTTTGCTTCATGAACAAGATTCATTGCATTTCAATATGCTTTGGTTGATATCGATGATGAGTAATTTCATGAATAATAGATCATGAGAAGTAATAATAATAATAATAGTATTTAAATAGCGTTGAATCTTGCGCAGAGACAAATCAATGCGCTTTCGCACCAGCCATTCACATGCATGCATAACTCTAAAACTGGAGAAACTGAAGACAAGGAAGAGGCAGGGAAGGGAGTATCAGCTGTTCCGAGACTGGAATATGAGAACATTAATAATCATTTCCTGCAGCACATTCTCACATTCATACATTCAATTCCCAATCACCCTACCTAACCAGTAACACCCCTGGCCCCCACCCTCACAACACACATCAGTACACATGGGCTAGAACGGTGAACCAGCCAAGTCACATACCACTGAAAAGGTATCAGCTGCTTTTCCTGTTTTGTTTTTTTTTAAAGAAGGGGAAAAAAAGAAAACATAGGACATAAGACAATATAAGGATACAAGAAACAATTTTATTCTCTGTAAACTTGATAGGAAAAACAAATAAAACTGCACGCAGGAAAAAATACAAAAAAAAAAAAAAAGAAAAAAAAAAAGGGTGGCGCTGTAGTGTAGTGACGCGCTCTCCCTGGGGACAGCAGCTCGAATTTTACACAGAAAAATCTATTGTGATAAAAAGCAATACAAATACAAATACAAACTCAAAGATTTTTTCTCTTTCTCTTGAGTATTCACATCACATTGAATATATAAATACATGTATACAGCGCAATCACAAAAGACAAAAAAACCCAACAAAAAACAAACAACGTACATTGCAATCGATGAAAATTAATGTACACTATGTAAAAAAAAAGAAGAGAAAACAACAACAAAAAAACACAAAAACAACCAAAACAATTCCTGTAACACATGAAAAACTCACCCACATTCAAACATCCAATCAACCCAACTGTCCCCTCCACAGGCACAAAGTGCCTGGAAACATTAACAGCACACTGGTCAAGCTTTTCCATAGCATCACATCACAGAACATAACATTGATTCAAGTGTCATTAAAGACTGAAAGAAAAACAAAGACCTTATACAACTCTGAATAACAACAGAAAAGCCTGTTTGGATGTCACAAGCATGTATCTGCTTCAAAAAACTCTTCCTCTCCTAACATTGTGAAAGAGTAAACGAATGTGTGTGTGTGTGTGTGTGTGTGTGTGTGCGCGCACGCATGCATGCTTTATGCTAATAAAATTCAAAAGCTTCCTTTCACTAAACTGATCAATATTTTCTTGCAAACTACTGATTCACTCCAAACCTAATTTTCTGTAGAGAACTTGCACTGCCCAAGTGTTGATTATATTGTAATATAACAATTTGTATTGATACTGACATATTTTGTTCTTTGCTATGGGCAGGGACACAGGTGATTAAGCTAGACTTATGTGTTCTGTCATGCTCTCATTACAATTAATTCTATTGGGAAGGCAGAACCACATGGACAAAAAGTAAGTGCAAACAAGGCTATTCGACTAATAGATGCTGCTTTTATCAACAATATGACAAGTCAGGTTACAATCAATAGCAATGGTCTTTTCATACTGCGTGTAAAACGTAACACTCTTCCTATACACAGCGTCATGTTTTGGACATTGAGATCCATTAAAAAAAACAACAACAAAAAACAACATAATCTCCCAAAGCATTTATTCAAACTGAGTGATAATTGCGAGAAAAGATGAACTGACTCAATATTGCTGCTCCTGGCTAATTTGTGATGTATGCGTCAAATCAACTTTCCCACACTGCAGAAGAAGTCACTATTTTAACTGGAACATAAAATGATAAAATCATTGCTATTAATCAGTGCCAATATGTAAGATAAAACAGCTTAAGTTCTGTGCAAAAAAAAAAAAAAAAAAATTTAACGGTCTCTTTCTCCAACTTTCCATCACATGTTATCGTGTATTGTCGATTGAATATAGGATTGAACGGGCAGGTCAACAACTTGAAACAAAATGGCGTCCTTGGCGTTCGCGAGGAATATGAGCACGCGCTTTGAATATGTATAAATATGTGTACGCAACGGATTTTTGCCCATGACCTTCTGGGCTCAGCCAATAGATCTATATATAAAATCTAATTGTAGTATTGATTTTAGTATTTTCTAAAAAAGACCACTTGGGCGAATGAACATAGTTAAAGTCCTGTACACTGAGAGTAAAACACACAAGCTTTTTATGTATTGAATATAATTTCAAATGTAATGTTTAAGATGAGAAAGATCAGTTTAAAGCAAATTAACCCCCTAACATTAATTACAGATTAATTTCCCTTTTTTACTATCTGCACCAAAGACATGCACCAGAAATATAACTTCCACGTTTAGCATAAGAATTCCTGTTTGAACAAAAAATGATGAAAATGACTGCTCTTGATGTTGTGTCAGAATATCAGATCAAAGTGCCAAGTTTAGAGAATAGAAAAAAAATATAAATATAACAGTAAATTCAGTCTGCATATAATTTGGCTTCTTTTTAAAAAATTTTGTGCCCATCCCAGAGGTGCAATATTGTTTTAAACAAGATGACTGGAAAGAACTGAATAGTTCCTATTTTCATGCCAAATTTGGAGTCAACTGACAAAGTATTTGCAGAGAAAATGACAATGTTAAAGTTTACCACACACACACAGACAACCGAACAACGGGTTAAAACACAGACTCACTTTGTTTACACAAATGAGTAAAAAATGTTTATTTTAATGCTTCATCACAATTCTTTGTTATCTGGAAGGGCAGTTTCTTATCTTTTCTCTTTTATTTTATTTTATTTTTTACACAGGAAAAGGATGTCTTTATAATTGTTGAAAATGTGTGGGAGAAACTCTCCCCCCCCCCCCCCCCCCCATTTTTGAACCAAATTTGGTGTTGACAGATGAAGTAATTCCAGAGAAAATCAATTTGATAGTGTTACTTAAAGATACACACAAGTAACAAAGCACAGACAACTGAAACAGGGGTTTGCATCGAATCACTTTGTTTGCACATCACCATGAGGCAAAAACCATGCAATCTGATTCAGTGATAATTCTGAGACTGACTGACAGAATGCAAATGTGAGTAATTTTATACAGAATAGGCCATTACCCATATCTGAATGGTGTGCTACAAAATCAAGCAGTTGTTAAAATACCAGTAAAGATCATTAATTAAAAAAAAAAATCTAAACAAAATTAATGTAAACAAAATATGAATACATCCTACTACCTAATATACTAATATACAACACAGTCACTTCAAAATTCAAAGCTGTGTCGATAAATAAAGCTACAGTAGTCAAGACATATTCCTTTTTCAATTCCACAAGTCGATAAAATCTGAAGTTCAATCTTGGGTTCAATTTGTTTTATCCTTTGGTCATGCAGAACAGGACAACAAAAAGTAGTGATTGTATGGATTTCATTTTCTTTTGAACACACACACACACAGAGTGAGAGAGAGAGAGAGACAGACAGACAGACAGACAGACAAACACACAGAGAGAAGGGAAGTCAGAGTGAGGAAAGACAGATACTTTTTTCTGCTAAGAAGCAACAAAAATATGCCCCACATACCCATGATACATATGAAAAAAAAGTTCTGGTCTTTGAAAAAAAATAAGTGTACACACCCCCATGATAAATTTTCAACAACAACCAAAAAAAAAAAAGGTTCTTCCCGAACACAAATGATGCTCCATATTCATCCCTCTGAAACAAACACCTTAACCTGTCAGACCATACAAATCATAACAGTGATGAAAATAAAAAGGTTCTTCCCGAACACAAATGATGCTCCACATTCATCCCTCTGAAACAAACACCTTAACCTGTCAGACCATACAAATCATAACAGTGATGATCTGATATTTTGTCAAAATGGCATCTTCAACCTGTGGAGCTAACCATCTTCACAGCCATATTCTCCGCCTATCTCATTCCTCCCCTTCCCCCACACTGGGTCTACCACCCTCCATCACACCCCCCCAAACCTCAGTTCCCTTGGTTCAGGCCTCCAATAACCACATGCCTAATCTCTCTTCCTCCTAATGTCTGAATCTCTCCCATACCTTCTCTTTCTTCCAAAAATCCACATGCCTCCTCCTACCAACGGGTTTGCCTGAATTCACCACATACTTCTCTCTTCCCACCTCCCTTCACCTGCTTTTTGCCACCTTTGACCCTCCTCTACGTCACCAACTTCATGCCTCATTTCACAAGCCTCCTCTATCTGCCCTATGTTAAACTGAAGAGTTAATCCCCAGCCAGATGACAGTGGTCAATTTCCTTAACCCTGTCACCTGGCTCTCCCTGATTATGTTCTGTGTTCTCCATAGCGGGTTTAAGATGCCAGGTATACATATCCTGTCTTCATGATGCCTCTTTCTGTCATGTCACTCTTCTGTCTGTGTCGTGAATAACTTTGCTGCAACATACCTTTGCTCTCCCTCATCTGATCAGTGGCTGCAGTAGGTTCTTGATAAACTTGCTAAATCGTTTGACCTGACTATAAAATTATCAAAATTTACATACATGCAACTTCTTTTCTCCACCTGATACAGCACTGACAGGGTGATGAGAGGCTTACACTGTTGCTGCAATGATTCCTGTCAGATGAGAACTGGCATGAACTAGTTTTGTACTGTTCCCTGTCATGTCGTTTCCTGTCAGATGAAAAGACATGTGGACTATTGTCATATTGTTTCCTGTAAAATGACAAGCCATGTGGACAATTGTCATATCTTTTCCTGTCAGATGACAAGCCATGTGGACTACCGTCATGTCGTTTCCTGTCTGACAAGTCATGCAGGCTACTGTCACATCGTTTCCTATCAGATGACAAGCCACATGGACTACTGTCATGTTGTTTCCAGTCAGATGATAAGACATGCGGACTATTGTCATGTCGTTTCCTGCCAGATGACAAGAAATGCCAACTATTGTCATGTCGTTTCCTGTCTGATGACAAGCAGTGTGGACTATTGTCATGTCGTTTCCTGTAAGATGAAAAGCAGTATGGACTACTGACATGCCGTTTCCTGTAAGATGACAAGACATGTGGACTATTATGCCGTTTTCTATCACATGACAAACTGTGTGGACTACTGTCATGTCGATTCCTGTCAGATGACAAGCAGTGTGGACTGATACGTCGTTTTCTATCAGACGACACGCTGTGTGGACTACTGTCTCGTCTTTTCCTGTCTGACGACAAACAGTGTGGATACTTATAGCATTGTTTCCTGCCAGATGACAAGCAGGGTGGACTATTTCTACACGGTTTCCTGTCAGGTGACAAGCAATGTGGACTACTGTCACATCGTTTGCTGTCAGAAGTTCCACTCCTTTCACGTGAATGCTGGGATCTTGTTGGTGACCACTGATTCTGTTTGGATGAGCCATCACACCTGGACCTGTGAGGCTGACTGGGTCCCTCCTTTCTACTGCACTCAGTCTGTTGATGTGGTGTCTGCCACTCCTTACTGACCCTGCTCTCCTGCTTGCAGACCCCCTTGGAATCTCCTGGCTCCACACCACCCTTCTCTTCATCCTCTGCATGGAGACCAAGGTCCCTGAGCAGAAAGCTCTCTCCGCCATCCACTGCATGCAGACTTAAACACTCTGACAAAACTTCCTGACCGACACTGAGGTATGTTGGTGTGTCAGGCCGATACCCCCTGGTGCTGTCTGAATTGTTTTCATGTTCAGACTTCACAGTCAACTGAGAGCTACTGAGTTCTTTGTCAACCTCCATGTTCTGATTTTTACAATGATGTTTAGAACAGTCGATGTCATGAGCTTCATGTGAGTCTGAAGCAGCGATCCTGTCTGACTGTTTTACACTGCCTTTATTAAGCATTTCATGTGTGCTTGGCTGAGCTACCTGGCTTTCAACAGCATCAGACTGCCTAGAACTTTCTCCTAAAACAGCTAGCTCTGTAAGGCATCCATTTGAAAAGTAGAATGATTCAAGTGTACAAAATTTATCAATGTCAGTGACAGCGTCCACTGTTGTCTGAACTTTTTCCCAAGGACAAGGTTTTCCTTCTTGATGATCTGACCTTTTATCGTTGCTACCTTTACTTGATAAATGACCACGTTTTTCAGTACTCTGGTCTAACCTTTCTTTCTCCATCCTCTCTTTACTCAGTCTTTCACCACACTTACAAGGACTTCTCGCATTCTCAAGCGGCTGTTCGCTATGGCCAAGGTGTTCACATGAACATGTCTTTTGCACAGGATGAATGATGTCCCCTGTAGAGAGGTCCATGGAGTATCCCCCCTCCGGGGGTTGTGAAGTGCTGCTGTTGTCCATTGACTGACCGCCCTTGTCCTGACCAGAGAAACCATCTGCCTCCTTGTGGCCCTGCTCCTGCTCACCAGGCTGTCTATCATTATTCCCTCGTCCTTCAGTGTCACCTGCATCATCATCTTGGTCTGAATTTGCATTATCAGGCTTGCTTTGTCCTCCATCATCATCATCATCTTCTTCATCTTCACTCTCCTCATCTTCTTCAGATTCATCTACACTGCTGCTGTCTTCTTCGTCATCAGTTTCTCCTCTTTCTTCATTTTCTGCGTTGTTTGTTAGTTTTTCCTCTTCTTCATCTTCTTCTTCCTCAAAACTTATCTCCAGTTCTGGTCTAGGCTTCAAAGGATCTCGATAATAAAGAAAACCTCTGGTTCTTATGCTTCCCTCCACTTCTGGATCTGTCAAAGAATTGCTAGATTCACTGCCTGAGTCACTGTCAGAACTGCAATAACTGTCTGCATCTTCTTCAGACTGACAAGGGTCAGCAATGTTCCCAGTGTTTTCACTCATGTCCTCAGAGTTCTGTGGAGTCCACATTTTCAGGCAGTGCCCTGTCTTCTCCATTGGATTCAGCTCTTCTCCAGGCAGCTTTCTGTCATCTACACAGCTATCATGTGGTGGCTGCCTGCCAACTACCAAGCTTTCATGTACAGGCTGTCTGCCAACCCCAGGGCTTTCATGTGAAGTCTGTCTGTTGCCCAAAGTGCTTTCACATGGAGTCTGGGAAGAGCCCACAAAGTCATGAAGTACATCTTTACAGTCTGCTGACTTTCCGGACTTTGAACTGGCATCTTCTCTCAATGGAATGGGCAGTTCTGTTTCACAGATGACAGTCGGTGATTCTTTGCTGTGTTTTGTGTCTCTGTCATCTTTCTCTTTGCTGCGTCTTGTGTCTCTGTCATCTTTCTCTTTGCTGCGTCTTGTGTCGCTGTCATCTTTCTCTTTGCTGCGTCTTGTGTCGCTGTCATCTTTCTCTTTGCTGCGTCTTGTGTCGCTGTCATCTTTCTCTTTGCTATGTCTTGTAATTCTGTCATCTTTGTCTTTGCTACGTCTTATTCTGTCATCATTCTCTTTGCTGCATCTTCTACTTCTGTCATCTTTCTCGTTGCCACGTCTTGTACCTCTGTCATCTTTCTCTCTGCTCCTTCTTGAACGTCTGTCATCATTCTCTGTTCTGCATCTTGTACTTCTATCATCTTTCTCTTTGCTACGTCTTGTGTCTTTGTCATCTTTCTCTTTGCTACGTCTTGTGTCTTTGTCATCTTTCTCTTTGCTACGTCTTGTGTCTTTGTCATCTTTCTCATTGCTACGTTTTGTGTCTCTGTCATCTTTCTCTTTGCTACATCTACGTCTTGTACCTCTGTTATCTCTCTCTTTGTTACGTCTTGTACCTCTATCATCTTTCTCTTTGTTGTATATTGTGTGTCTATCATCTCTCAGGTGTCTTGTGTCTTGGTCGTAGTTCTCTTTGTCATGTCTTGTGTCTCTAATGCAGTTCCTTTTGCTGTGTCTTTTATCTCTATCATCGATCTCCTCAATGTGTCTTGTGTCTCTGTCAACTCTATCTTTGTTGAGTCTTGTGTCTCTGTCATTGTTCACTTTGTCACATCTTGCGTCAATACCATACTTCCTTTCACTGTGTGTGTTGTCTGTGTCACCTCGCCCTTTGTCATGTCTTGCGCCTCTACAATCTTTTTCGCTGCTGTAATTTGTGTCTCCTCTGTCTCCCACAGTGTCATATGGGGAATGATGGGAGGTATGTGTCAGCCTGAAATGATGGGTGCTATGTGTTTCTCGGTCTTCCTTCTTTCTGCTCTGTCTACTGCGTTTTCCAGTTACCACACTGCTGTTTCTGCAATGCTGAGTGGAATCTGTCTCTCCCTCCTTCCTGCTGTGCTTGGAGCCATGGCTGGGGTCAGGAGATCTGTCTGCCCTCCTCTTTGTCCGTCCAGAATGGGTGGAAGACGAGTACATATTTTCAGACACATGACCGTGACTTTTCTGCTCTTGTGCACTGTTGGAACAGCGATCCAGCTTTGGGATAGTAAAGCTTTTAAGCTCTGAGTGTTTGTTTCCCACAATCAGACGTCGCACTTTTTCCACACTGTCTTTGTTTTGCTGTCTCCGTTGCTGAGCCTGTTTGTCCATCTGCTCCATTTGTTTGTCATCACTGTGTCCTGTACTCGACTGGTTTTTTTCGCCAGCTGATTTTGGCATATTACTGTGATCACTCGGTTGGGTTTCTGCAACAGCAGGGCCTTTCTCTGTTTGGGTTTTGGGTCTTTTGATTCTGGCAGTACTCCACTGTGACTTGTCAGGTGATCTTTCTCTCTTTTTTGTCAATTTTTCTTTGTCTCTGAAGCTGGCATCATCAGCAAAGCTACAGCCTGACTGAGTGCTAGTGATGAGAGCTTCACCTAAAGGGCTCTCCTTGTTTCTTGTTGACGATTCCTCATCTGACAGGATCTCTCCTTCCTCCAAGCTCTCCTCTCTTACAGTCAAAACCACTGATGCAGAATTCCCTGTCAGATTATATGGGACAGTGTGTGAAGATGTCTGATGGGATGTGTCCATGCTGCTGACTTCATCCTCCTCCTGGTGACTGATCTCAAGTGTGGATGTTTCCAAAACTGAAACAGAAGTTTCCAGGCAATTAGTGCCTTTGACATTTTTGACTGCAGAGTGCACTCCTCTCGTCTGTGGACTGTCTGTATTTTGTGGGATTTCACCACTGCCAGGTACTGTGTCCTGTTGATCAGCAACACACTGAGCACTGTATAGTGAATCAACAGGGACAGGATCAGATCCTTTTGAACAGTAATCAGAAACACTATGAATATCATCTTCTTGTGAACGATACTGAGCCTGTTCCTCCTTTGAACTGTCAAACCCATGTTCAGTCTTTTCACTGAACAGCTGCCCACTGTCAGATCTGTGAGGGTGACCAAACAGTGGTGACCTGTCTTCACTACCCTCAGTGGGCTGTACAGCTTGTGTCTGTACCTTTTCTATTTTGCCTCCCTCTTTCTCTGGACTCTTCTGTCTTTCACCGCTGCTGGGGCCTCTAATGTTGTCTTTGTCTGCTGTCTGCTCATTGGATGATACTGGCACACATGCCCTGGCCTTCACTGGCACATGCTTATCCTCAGCATACCGTGAAAATGGTAACCCTGGTCCAAAGGCCATGTCAACTGTCATGTTGTGGCTCTCTGTGTCTGTGCACTGAGGTTTCCTAGAATGAGACTGCTGAGAGCCAGTGGCAACACCATCAGACAATGGATCAGCTTTGGAAATTGTTTGCACAGTGCTCTCTTCAGGTGATGTGCTGCTGTTGCTGGACAAACCCAGCATGTCACAGAATGTATCACGATTCATGGGCTCTCGAAGAGTGATGATATTGGAAGTGGTTTTCTCAGGAGACCAAATTATACTGAGATTAGACAGGTCTCTAGTTGCAACTATTCTGCCACCAGCTGGTATGGGCTTTCCTCCTTCTGCTGACATCTTTGTCCTGTGGAGCCAATGCTTTTTAGGAGTGACTGGCAACTGGTGACTGCCGACTGGAGTGGTGGGTATGTCAGAGAAGTCCTGACTTAGGCCATCTCCCTCTTCTGGTGATGAATTCTTCCTCGTCAGAAGACTGTCCTCTTTCATTGCATATGGGATAGCCTCTCCACCAAAGGGAGCAGACTTCTTTAGTGCTCTGCTCTCTGAAGCGTCAGCATTCCCTATCTGATCAGACTGGAGCCCTGTCCATGGGCTGCCTGCTGGGTCTGCCCCACATGCATGCCCACATCTTTCCTGCTGCTGGCCTGGGCTGAGCTGGCCCTTGGATGGCAGTCCAGGGACCTTTTCTGTTTCATCCCCTTCCCTTGAGTCCTCTCCCTGTATTGGTCCAGACTCTACTCCTGTTCTGTCTGGAGGTAAAATGTTCTTTCTGCATGCAGCACCACAATCATCTGACTGTGTGTAACCTGCTATGGTTGAAATAATGCCTTTGGATGTGCGCTGTGGAATTCCAGGTATGTCTGACACAATGTCTGGTGGGGTGTGCTGTGTGGCAGAAATTGTTTGAGACCAGTCCTGAGCTACATTGTCCTTTGCTGAGGCAGCAACTCCTGCAGAAGATGACACAGACACTTTTAATGTCTGTTGCTGCTTTTTGTGCTCATCAGTGAAATCAGAGAAAATGGATGACTCCTGCTTTGAGCACCCATTCCTGTTAATCTGCTCCTGGTCTTCATTTACACTTCCATTCTCACTTGAGGTTATGCTCAAAGCATCAAGTTCCAAGGGAGCGCCAAAGTCATAAGCAGACACACCCAGACTGACATTGGCATCACTGTCTTTGTTATTGTCTGCAGTCAAGTCCACATGACCTGTGGTCACAACCTTACTGACACCTACTTCATTATTCCTGATGGCTGATTCATTTTCTGAGGACAAAGCACTGCCACTTGTGCTGTGCTTGGATGTCAGTGAGGATTGCAGGCCGCTTTGGGGCATAACAGTTTTTGATGTCACCTCCTCCTCTAACAATTCTGCATCTGAGTCATCTGTATGAATACTGAAGTCACTGTCACCCCCACTGACTTTCTCAAAGACATCCTGACTGCTGTTTACAACAGTGTTGCTAACTACATCTTTGTCTTTCTGGCTTGCATTTGTTGTACTGCTGCTAGTTAAATCCTTATCTTCTCCATTCATAGTTTCTTTGCTTTCATGTTCCTCGCCTTCCTGGTTTCTGCATGGCTGAGCATAAGGGGCAGTCTTCAAGGCTGCTGCTGTGGCATCCAATACAGGCGCAGATTGCAGTTCA
The DNA here is from genome assembly GCF_041734735.1 of Babylonia areolata. Lineage (NCBI taxonomy): Eukaryota > Metazoa > Mollusca > Gastropoda > Neogastropoda > Buccinidae > Babylonia > Babylonia areolata. The sequence continues at coordinate 31,836,149 of NC_134898.1, forward strand.
CTTCTGTCCTTAAGTGCGTCTTCTGAGAAATGCATGCTCATTTTGGCAGAGGTTTTGCTATGCTTTTCTACTGCTGCTTCAATCACTTCCTTTGCGTGAAACTGCACATTACCATTCTCTGACTGCTTTGGATTACTCTTTTTGTCCTTCAGTACATCTGTACTTTCATGGTCATTTTTCACCAAAGGGTACTCTTTTTTCTTCTCTCCTTTCTTTTTCTTTCTTTCTCTCTTTTTATCCATCTCTTCTACATTTTGTCTCCTGCTCTTCTTCGTTTTCTTCTTGCGTCTAAGCACTGTACTTGAACATGATGGTTTGTCTGAAACCTTCATCTCTGCATCTCCATATTTTGTTGGGGAAATGTCAAGGGAAGCACGGTCTCCTTCTACAGGAGCAAAGGCAACAATACTCTTTTGTTGTGAATCCACTTTCTTTCTCACTGATTTTCCACAAAGTGTCTCCACAGCAGTCCCCCTGTCTGGATGTATGTCTTCTGACTGCAAGCAGGGAGAACCCTGGGTCTGCGCAGACATTTCTGTCTGATCCAGGCCTGGAGACCGGTGCTCTGCTTCATCATTCACACCTTGGCTTGTGCTGCTCCAGTCATAGAATTGAGGGATGTCCTGACCCAAGAACACAGCATCTATCCCCTCCCTCCTTGACACCCTTCTATGTGCATAGCATGGCCACAGCAGCAGCTTCCTTTTCCACCCCTCCCCTGCCACGTCTTTGAAACGCCCCGACGTCCTATTTGCAGGCAATGGTTGTGTGCAGGAGTGGGTCAATCTGGCCCCCTGACAATCCTGCAGTGATGCACTGCCTGTACCAGTCTCTGTGGAGCTGTCTTCCTCATCTGTGCTTCTCAATGCATGATCATGAAAATTAACTGCTCTGGCTACTACAGTCTTTTGCTCCATGTGATCTTCAGGTGCAGGCAGAAATGGCTTCCCACACTGCCTTGCCTGTTCAGCGACAGCTGCCTCGGAGTCAGCGCTGCCCAGCCGTGTTTTTGTTCTGCTCAGTGTTTTGTCATTATCTTTCACTGCCATTCTATTACTTGACATTTCTCCAGTCAGAGTTGGGCTCAGTTCATCTGCACTTGATAAATCTGCTCTTGGATACTCCCCTGTCACTGGTGTGCTAGAGTCATCTGCACTCGACAACTCTCCTGTTACAGGAGGTACAGCTGTCTGATGAGACTCCACAGGAGATCTGTGAGGAGAGCTTCCCCTTGCAGCAGCTGTGGCGTGGAGCTGAGCAGTGGCAGAGATTGTAGCACTGTGCTTCCTCAATGAATTCCCTGCACACTCCTCTGCCACAGAGTCTGTTAGCACCAATTCATCTTCCAAATGCATCCCATGTTCTGAAGGCACTGGTTTGTCCATCACAGAGTTTGCACACAATGATTCAGCCTCCTCCACCTGCATCATGGAGTCTGCATACGTTGATTTACTCACAGCCACACATCTGAGTGAGTCTGTCAGCAAAGATTCATCATCAACTACCAACAATGAATCTGTTTGCAACTGTTTATCCACAACTCTCAGTGAGTCTGTTTGTACTGGCTTATCTTTAAGGGTGGTTGACAAGTCTGTTTGTGCTGGTTTATCCACACGTTTCAGCAAGTCTGTCTGCACTTGTTTATTCACAGGATGTTGGGACTGAAGCAGATGACCAAATCCAGTGCTCTGGTTTCTTGATGAACTTGGTGGAACAGACAATGAATAATCTGCTCGAAACAAGGTGTCAGACACTGTTTCGACAACTGTTGCATCAGACAATGACTCCACTTCTTCTGATGTACACTTGGATCCCCTCTGACCAAGAGCCTCCCTGAAACCAACAGGAACCTTGTCAAATACACAGTCATAGTCATAAAGAGGCACATACCCCTCAAGCCCCTCCTCAAACCCTTCCCCTACTGCCCCCAGGAAAAAAAAAAAGACAGACTGGAGCAAGCCAAGGCCACATAACTCATGATCTAGGTTTCCATTTATGAAAACTTTTTAATCTTTTTTATTTTTATTATTATTATTATTATTTTTTATTTTTTTTTATTTTTTTTTTTAATTGGTGTTCACTCTAAGTATGCTCACCAAACCGTCATACCAATGCCAGAGAGAGAGAGAGGGGGGAAGAAAGTAGCCCATCCAGATATTCAAATATCACCACTGAATTTGTGTGTTCTTTGAATTTATAGGACATTTTTGTCTTTAATTCATGTTAATGAATTCATAAATGTGTGCAATATGCAGCAGCTATTAAAAGTACTACTTAGCTATCCTGCCTTTACATCAATTACCTCCATATTCATTAAAATGACACCAGTCCTCACAAGGCATCAGTGCACCAGATGAAATAACCACAGAAGTGTAAAGTGAAAACCCATCTCCTTCAAGGACACTGTATTAACTTCCTCAGATGAGGCAACCCAAGTTCTTACAAACCTAAATCAACTGTACTTGAGATCCTGAAGTGCAAACTATCACAGAAACCCCAATGGTCAAGCCAGCTGGCCTGAAGGAGGCAAGCGAGAAGGGAGGGAATCAAGTATTGAGTCACGGCATGTATGCTCATTAATAAACACAGATTTTGGGCACACAAAATCTAATTTTGCATACAATATCATGACTCACAAGTGCAGAACAGCAATACATTACAAGGAAAGTTAACTTTTCACTGTCTTCTGCATTCATGGGCTGCAACTCCCACGTTCACTCGTATGTACACGAGTGGACTTTTATATGTATGACTGTTTTTACCCCACCATGTATGCAGCCATACTCCGTTTTCAGGGGTGTGCATGCTGGGTATGTTCTTGTTTCCATAAACCACCGAACACTGACATGGATTACAGGATCTTTAATATGTGTATTTGTTCTTATGCTTACGTATACACATGAAGGGGGTTCAGGCACTAGCAGGTCTGCCCATATGTTGACCTGGGAGATTGGAAAAATCTCTATCCAATACCCACCTGGTGCCGTTACCAAGATTTGAACCCAGGACCCTCAGATTGAAAGTCCAACGCTTTAACGATTCGCCTATTGCACCGCCGTTTCAGTGCTGGCAGTTTGAGAAGGCTGGAGAAGCAGAGATGGAGTGATGAGCCACCACCACGGATATAACGCCTCTCTACTCTCTAGCCATTCTCTCTTACTTTTTAGACAAGAGATGTGTCTTTGTTTGACCTGAATGTGCCTGGGATTTTTCCAGAAGAATAAGTCAAAAATTTGCTGGGGGTTATGTGTATGACTGAAGAAGGCCAGCATGCTCTGATTTCATGGGGCCTTGGGGTACAGACAGAACATTCCCTTCCCAACCTCTGCTGTTGAACAAGAAACCATTGACTGATTGAGCAACCGTCTTCACTGTGACCTGCGTACCATGGAACTTATGAACACTGCTGCGTACAGCTAAAGAGAGGTCCTTTGATGATGATGGAGTCTCCTGTCGGACCGACGGATGAGTAGGCAGGCAGGCTTATTTGTCGGTGCGTGTCTTCATATGGGAGAAGAGGCCGATTCTGGATGCGTAGCACTTGTTGCAAGGGAAAACGTCTCCAGAAGTTGAGCCTTGCTTCCTTCACTCATGCTTCTCCTTAATGGCTAGCGTTCTCTTGTTTTCAAACGTTTTTATGCCACTAGAGCACAGCATCCTCCAGTGAGAGTGGTCAAGGGCATCAGTTTCCCAGGAAGCAACGTCTATGTCACAGGCTTTGAGGTTTGTCTTCAAGGTGTCCTTAAAGCGCTTGCAGGGTCTTTCAAGTTCGCGTTGGCTTTCCTTCAGCTGGCTATACAGCAGCATCTTCGGGATCCTGCTGTCTGTCATGCGGACGTGTCCTGTCCAGTGTAGCTGGCACTGGATCAGCAGGCTTTCGATGCTGGGCAGGCCGCTCCTCTCTAGGACCTGGAGGTTGGAGACCCTGTCTTGCCACTTTTTGCCTAGGATCTTTCGTAGGCATCTCTGGTGAAACTGCTCAAGTTGTTGAATGTGATGGCGATACGTCGTCCATGTTTCACAGCAGTACAAGGTAGTCAGCTCAACAGCTCTTCACTGACTGATTGAGCAACCATCTTCACCGTGACCTGTATACCATGGGACTCGTGAACATTGCTGCTTACAGCTAAAGGGAGGTCCACTTACTAGCAATACTACTTTTGGGTACTCACTAGACACAGGTGTAGAAGTAGAGAGGTAAAGATGTGGGGCAGGTGATGTAGGCTGATGAGGCCAATAGTATATGCCACTCTTACTGAATGACTGATCTTGGTACAAATCACCTGACATGGGGTTTATTTTTAAGTCATCTGGCAGGTGCTGCCTTCTACTAAAGTTTACTCTGTGACTGAGCTTCAAGCACAATACAGTATTCATCTCACGTAACTTGGTGTGTGCTTAAACTGAAAAACATCAATGAAAATTTGTCAGAAATTGAAGTGGAGAGCCATTACAGAAGACAGAAGATAGCACATCTAAACCTCTGAGGGAGAACATATTCATACTGAAAACCATCCCATTTCCTTTCTGATGGACATAAGCAAGATTCTGTATACAGAGGAGTGGCACCTGTGGAGGAAGAAACAATTACCAGTACACAGTTCATCAGCAACACTGTTTTGTTATTATGAGTTAATTTAATTCCATCATTGATCAAGCATTCTCTGAAAGACAGCCTAATGAAGAGGGAGAGATCTCTAAATGTTCTCTTTCTCTCTCAGTCTCTCTCATACACAAATGCACACACACACACATATCTGAATTCGAGACATGAGGGGCTGGTCTAAAGATTCAAGTGCGCAGGAGGCCAGTAATACCTGAGCTGAGTGATGGTGTGCTGCTTGCGCTGCATCTCCCTCTGGGCGGTGAAGCACAGTGACAGCATGTTGCTCCGCAACCGCTTGTACTTGTCCAGCAGCTTCTGGTAATCTTCTCCCTTTCCTCCTGCTTCCTGTCTTCCCTCCCCTGAACGGCAACCTGTTCCCTGGAATGACACCTCAGTGCGGCCCTGTCCTTCTGCACACTGGGACTTGCTGACCGACTGGGTCACAGCAGCTGACTGGGACACAGAGCGCGTGTGTGTTGCCGCAGAGACAGATGGTGTCTGGGTTTTTTCCCTTGGCTGTGCATCCCAGCTTGCAACCTGGAACAGACACCTTTCGTGTTCAGTGTGTGTGTGTGTGTGTGTGTGTGTGTGTGTGTGTGTGTTTGTGTGTGTGTGATGATGATGATAATGATGATGAAAATTCCCATAATAATGTGAACCTCTGAAAAAAGAAAAAAAAAAAAGAATTAATGTTTCTGATAAAAAAAAACACCCAAAAAACTTATGTTTCCTTCACCTTTTCATGCTTTTTGATTATTTTACTTTGTTGAATACCACTTTAAAATCAGACACACAGTGTATGAACTAGTCTTGTGAACTTCTATACAACTTCCAATATTCTACTCCACAAAGTAAAAAACTGTTGAGCTTGTTTCCCTGGCAGTAGTCGAACAGCTCCCTGCCAGTTGATATCGTGGCACTGGCAGTGCTAGCTTTCCCAGCATTGCTAGCACGGTGCTTGACTACAGCACTTTCTCCATCTGATGGACCACTCCCATGTTGTGAGCCAAAATAATTGCACTCCCAAGAACAACCAACAAAATAGAGCACAGCCTTGTCATGTAGTCCCAAACATAAATGGACACCGACAGGTTCCATAGCAACATTGTTATCATCAGCAACACACATGGACACAGTGACACACACACATCCTCACATAGAGCTTTACAATGACATCACATACATGTATAGCAGAGCACAGCAAGTCTGCATGGCTAACCTACTGAGTCTGGTCCTGTGCCACTTGTGGAAGAAAGATGAAAAAAATTACAAAGTTTATGCTAACATCAAAACCTGCATGACCACACATTCAGTCAGTACATGTACAAACATTCACAGACAACCAACACAAACTTTGTACCTTGCTACAGATGGCAGGGGGCTGACTGGGTACCATGGCAGAGTTGGAAGGTGACACAAAAGCAGGACGCCTTGGGGACTGTCTAGGGGACAGTCTAGGGGACTGTCCTTGGAATGGTGTCTCTGTCTCCCCTAGCCCAGTGTACATGATGTCGACACTGCACTCAGAAGCCGTGTGCCATGGGGATGGGGGCACACACACTCCTCCTTCCCTGGCATCCTGTGAAATACATGATGTACTATTACTGTTAGTATTACTACTAATATTACTAGTACAGTAGTAGTAATCTTGTATTACTTATTTACTACCATTTGTGATCGTTCGTTTATTTATTTATAGTCTGTTCATCTAAGATGATGATATTAGACTGAGACCATTTGTGAATCTAATAGAAAGTCCAACAAACACTGTGTGTGTGTGTGTGTGTGTGTGTGTGTGTGTGTGTGTGTGTGTGACTGTGTGTTTGTGTGTGTGAAATCAATAAATAATCAATAAGCAATCATCACTATATTACTGTTACAATATTAATATACCAAAAAAACAAACATTACAATACATTCTTAATCTTATTAGAAGTTACTGAGTAAATACATGAAATTAATATATAATCAAAATGAAAATGTCAGATTTTGATCTATTTCCTGAAACTATGTCAGAGAGATTATGTGGAAATTTCCAGAGAAAATGATAACCAGATTATAATAAATAGTATGAGAGTAGTTTTTCCTTTGTTGAAATTAGCAAAGTCCTGGATGTTCAAAGCAAACTGCTCACTAACTCAGCAGTATACACATGGAGATCAAGAACTCAAAGGAGTGAGAGAGAAAGAAAGTATGTGATGCAGCATGCAAAAACCTGGCTAAAGTCATAGCCAGCTATTCTTAGCTATGCATAAAAACAAATCATTTGGGTCAAATTCAAAATAATGAAAATCAAGATTTTTACACATTCTGCATCTTTCATTGAAGTCTTATCTTTGCTGTCAATAATTATTTCAGCATAAAACTGCCTGACAGTGACACTTAGAATTTTTGATGTTTTCAGGTGTTTACGCTGTTGCCAGTTGGTACTGCTACACACATTTGTCAGATAACTTGGTAAGTTGCAATGTTCAGTGCATATGACTCAAGGCATTTCTGAAATTACCTCAGCTGATTATGTAGCAATACACTTACTATGACTTAACGACTGCAGTTAGTAAATGTTATTTTGATCTGGGATGTAAAGCCGAAGTTAAAAAATTTGTCAGCATTATGGTAATGGGTTTTTTTTTGTTGAAACACAAATCAGCCTTTGTCTCTCATTTGCGATATATTCAGTAATTCACTGTTGCTGTTGACTCTGCTATCTTGTGGCATGACATCACTCCTCCACTTGCCATTCTTGACTTCTGCATAACTATGCATTAGTTCTTAGCCTGTGTGTCAAGTTTCTTGTGGAAATTGATCCGGGGAAGGGGGGGGGGTGTAGTGCCTTTCCTTACTGGAAGAGAGAGATCCCACCAGAGCTTCTTATTCGAGTTTTCCAAGAACTGTTTCTGTCTGAAACTCCAGATATATGTTGAAAGAACAGTACAGGCTTCAGAAACAGAAATAGGAATATTGTAAGTGATTGAAAATGAATTGTTCGATGCCGCTTCCTTGGCACAAAAATCGGCCATTTCGTAGCCACGAAGATTAGAATGTCCAGGAACCCACAAGAGTGAAATGTCGGAACCTCGCATAATTAACTGGTGGATTAAATATAAAATTTCGTACATAACATCTGCTCATTCAGATGAAGATTGATTATTTAAAGCCATCAATGCTGATTTTGAATCAGATAGTATAAGAATTTTTGGAGGCACAAGAGGCATATCACTAAAAAAAAAAAAAAAAAAAGGTGAAAGCCATCAGAATTGCAAACAATTCAGCAGTAAAAATTAAACAGTTTCAGTTTCAGTAGCTCAAGGAGGCGTCACTGCGTTCGGACAAAACCATATACGCTACACCACATCTGCCAAGCAGATGCCTGACCAGCAGCGTAACCCAACGCGCTTAGTCAGGCCTTGAGAACACACACACACACACACACACACAAAAACACAAAAAAACACGGGGGAATAAATAATAGATAAGCTTGCATAAATAAATAAATAAATAAATAATAATTATAATATAGAAAAAGGTAGTAGTAATAATATTAGTAATAGTCTAATACTAATAAAATGATAATAATAAAACATAAATAAATAAATAAATAAGACAACAATGGTGATAAATAAGCAAATAAATGTAAAATATGAAGACACACATTCACACATACACCCACACATGCATAACAGAAATGCACCAGACATGCAGTTTCACATATATGAAAGCACAGTCAAACACATATATATAATCGTACATGAGCTCCAACACACACACACACACACGCATTACCGTGCACCTCCTCTACCCCCCTCCTCCACACACTCATTTCTAGTCTAAGTATCGCAGCTTCCACGGCACACACACACACACACACACAAACACACACTCACAGAGATTAAACAACCTTTAGTTAATTGGAATCTCTTTTTAATGTTGAGCTTGGGGATTACAAAAGCGGCCCCAACTTCAGAGTTACTGAACTAATTGCTGATTGATCCATCTGTGAAAACACGGAGGTAATATTTGAAATGTGTATTAATCAGTTCTTTCGCCCAAGAGGCCCAAGAGGTAAAATCGAACAAGGACATGTATACAGCTTTGTTGTGAATTTCTCTACAGATGTATGTTTCTTCATCAAGTTCAGAGACAACGGAATTTGGGACAGCTCTAGCCCTTACCATGTAGTTACAGGCACTTAATTTCCTGTGTTCAGGTAATGGTAAAACACCAGCTTCTTTGTATGTTTTGTCGATTGAAGCCTATCGTGGTAACCCAAGTGCAATCTTAAAAGCTAAGGAATCAATACTTGTCAGTTTATGACGATCAGAGTTTGAAGCAGTGAAATAGACTTCCTGTCCATATGATATAATTCAGTGGACTAGTCCCATTGCAGCACGTGCGCACACACACACACACACCATCATTAGTTAATTTGTTCCGAAAACAAGCATACACTGGTACTGAGAGAGAGATCAGAGAGAGGGGGTGAGGGGAGGAGAGAGGGGTGTGTGTGTGGGAGGGCTCGGGGGGGTTAGAGAAGGGGGGAAAGAGAGGGTGGCGGGGGGAGAGGGATGGATGGATATTTGGAATGAAATCTGCAACTGTTACTAGTATTGTTGTGACTTGTAAGGAGCCAATGCAAGAATTTCAGATGATGTGTAGTATACATGTTCACATTTGGGCAGTTTCAGAATCAGCTTTGCACTTTCATTATTGTTCTGCACTTGAAAAAAACTGTGAAGCAGGTACTATGAGTTGCCAGACTGATATTCAGTATTGCCTTCATTCTTGATCAGTTGCCCATATCTTCATACTATTTAAAGGAAAGGAGATGGCTGGAACAATCTACTCACTCCCTATAATTTACACTAAAGTTTGTTTAGAACTTTACAAGTAATAGTAATACACATGTGCACTGATGTAGTTGCCAAAGAAACACCAAACTAACCAATGCAAAAGTTTACCAAGAGCACACAAGCACACACAAACACAATAATGCACAAACCAGATTAATTTAAACACATAATTAAACACACTCCATTCAAGGGTGAAACTGTACTTACAGACTCTAGAGTCTCCATATAGAGATCCAATGAAACCATTGTATCCTCATCTTTCGGCACTTGTAGCATTCTTTCATCAGGATTCAAGCTTGCACCAATGGCATCTACAGAACCATTAAATCCAGACAGGCCAGTGACTGAAGGGCCAGGGTGTGCAGGCTCCAGAGGCAGCATAGGGCCTCTTTTAGGAACAAGCCCTGCTTGTTCACACGCCTCCTGTGGATCATGCCCAGCAGCAGCAATAAGTGGCTCATCCCACACTGTGGGCTTGGGTTTATCATCTTTCTTTGAAGCCATGGGAAGATGTAGACACAAACTTATTCTTTGCCTTGTCCACTGCACTCACTCTTTCCTCCTTGTCCTTGTGTTGTCTGCCACTGTCACTCTTTCCTCTTTGTGCTGTTCACCACTGTCACTCCCTCCACCTTGTGTCATCTGCCACTGTTGCTTTTTCCTTTTTGTGACATTTGCCACTGTCACTCTTTCCTTCTTATGTTGTCTGTCATTGTTGTTTTCCTCTTTATGTCATCTGCCACTCTCACTCTTTCCTTCTTTTGCCATCTGCTGCATTTTATATCCAGGACTGCCAGTTGGTTAGTGGTGTGCTGAATAAAGAAACAAACAATATAAGTATAAACAATAAACAAAACAAAAAAAAATCAATCAAACTTGATTATCCAGCCAAAGACAGCAAACACAACATACACCAAACTTACACCACCTGACAGGAATGAATTAGTAAACTGATGCTGGCTGTGCGATGAAAAAAACAAATCATAATGATACACACAATGACATGCACACGCAGTGAGTACATTGTACACACTATTGATATGTACACGCTGACTCAGCTTTTTTCATAAAGTAAATAACTAAATTCCTTCTTTGATTTCTAATTTGCAACTGAAAACAATGAACTTAAATGCTTTAGTTTGAGTCTATTCGCAATTCTTCTCTCATGTGTGAATTTTTGGCTGGCAGGGAATCATCAAATCATCGTTCATCATTCATCACACAAGGACTGAATCTGTTCGAAAACGTTCGAAAGTTAGACATTTGGACTACATTTACACTTCACTCCCACTTTTGATTCTAGTTTTTAATTGTCTCGATCTAGGAAAGGAAGTTGGGTTGGTAACGTTATCCATGCAACTGACTGAATTAGGAAAAAAACATTATCAAAGATCCATTCATATTCAACATTAATGTTATCAGAGTGGTGCAAGGTAAAAGAAAATCGTCATGCTTTCTTGGATATAAACTCAGAGTTTGACCCCAAAATATAAATAACAGGTAGTTTTGACTTACTTTCACAACTCGAATTTTCTTCTAATCCACGGCCCACTGTTGACGCGCGGTTTTCGCTTCACGTTTCATTGAAGCGCATGCGCAGTGATAGCGATAACCCACAACATCCGTCCTCGTTGCTGGCCAAGTGACATAAATCGACATATTTGCTGTCGCTTCTATTTGCTATCAAAAAGGTATGATCATACAAGTTCACACAGTTTTCTGTATGTGCACGAGCTGATACAAGTACATGTATGTAAGTTTCGAAAGATCGGTTTCTCCATATTAATGAAACGTACATCAAATGTACAGAACTAAAAATGAAAGTAGAACCCCGAAAGAAGTCAGTTCAGTTTCCGGACGCCACAGAGGCCAAGTCCGCAAGGGCGTGTGCTGACCCCACCGACATCATTTGTATATCCGCAAATATTAAAATTATAGAGTTTGCCCTGTTCAGTTAAGTTCAGTTGCTCAACAAAGCGTCACTACACTCGGACAAATCGATAAATAAAAATCCATAATCCTATTCTGAGTTCACGTTGTCAGAATGTTAATACTGATCGATCTCGACTGTAACATAATCAGACAGACAGTGACCTGAACAGACCGCAACACTGACCAGAATAGTGTGAAACAGTCTGAACGTCATAAAGCACTGACCCGAAAAGAATGAAACAGACAGAATGCCAATTACCTGAACAAAGTGAACTAAATTAACAGACTGAATGTTAATATGTACCTCAACAGAGTGAAACAGACATATAATGTCAACATTGACCTGAACAGTGAAGCAGACCAAATATTGATCAGCATTTGCCTGAACAGAATGAAACAAACTGAAGGTAAACGCTGACCTGAGCAGAGTGAAACAAACTGAATGTCATCATGAAGTAACCTGAACTGAATGATATAGACAGAATAAAAATGTCACCACTGACCTCAACAGAATGAAACAGAATAAAATGTCACCACTGACCTGAACAGATCAAGCGAAACAGCCTGAGAGTGTCAACATTGATCTGAACAGAGTTAAATTGACTGAATGTCACCACTGACCTGAACAGATCAAGTACATGATACAGACTGAATTTTAACACTGACCTGAACAGAGTGAAACAGACTGAATGTCAACACTGACCTCAACAGACTGAAAGAGAGCGAATATCAACACTGACCTCAACAGAGTTAAACAGACAGAATATAAACACTTACCCCAACATGTGTGAAACAGAATGTCAGCGCTGACCTGAACAGAGTGAAACAGACCAAATGTCAACACTGACCTCAACAGAGTGAAACAGACCAAATGTCAACACTGACCTGAACAGTATGTGAAACAGACCAAATGTCAACACTGACCTCAACAGAGTGAAACAGACCAAATGTCAACACTGACCTCAACAGAGTGAAACAGACTAAATGTCAACACTGACCTGAACAGTATGTGAAACAGACCAAGTATCAACACTGACCCCAACAGAGTGAAACAGACCAAATGTCAACACTGACCTCAACAGAGTGAAACAGACCAAATGTCAACACTGACCTGAACAGAGTTAAACAGATTGAATATCAACACTGACCAAAGTAGAGTGAAACAGACTGAATGTCAACACTAACCTGAATAGATTGAAATAGAATGTCAACATTGTCCTAAAGAGAGTGAAACAAACAGAATATTAACATTAACTTGGCAGAATTAAACTGACACAATGTCAACACCAGGCTGACCTTAGCAGAGTGAAACAGACTGAATGTCAACACTAACCTCAATAGAGTGAAATAGAATGTCAATATTGTCCTCAAGAGAGTGAAACAGACAAAATGTCAACACTGACCTGAACAAAGTGAAACAGACAGACTGTTAACACTGACCTGACCAAAATGCAAAGTGAAACAGGCTGAATGTTAACACTGACCTGGCCAAGTGAAACAGACAGAATGTTAACACTGACCTGACCAAAGTGAAACAGACAGAATATTAACACTGACCTGACCAAAGTGAAACAAGATGAATATTAACACTGACCTGACCAAAGTTAAAAAGACAGAATGTAACACTGACCTGACCAAAGTGAAAAAGACAGAATGTTAACACTGACCTGACCAAAGTGAAACAAGATGAATATTAACACTGACCTGACCAAAGTGAAACAGACAGAATGTTAACACTGACCTGACCAAAGTCAGTGAAACAGAATGTAACACTAGCCTGACCAAAGTGAAACAGACAGAACTGATGTTAACACTGACCTGACCAAAGTGAAAAAGATAGAATGTTAACACTGACCTGACCAAAGTGAAACAGACAGAACTGATGTTAACACTGACCTGACCAAAGTGAAAAAGACAGAATGTTAACACTGACCTGACCATAGTGAAACAGGATGAATGGCAATGCTGATCTGACCAAACTGAAACGGACAGAATGTTAACACTGACCTAACCAAATTGAGACAGACAGAATGTCAACACGAACATAAACAGTGCAATAGAATGTCAATATTGACCTGAACAGAGTGAAACAGAAAACTATAATCCAGAGTTTAAAAACTAAGGTATATTACAATTGTCCATTGAGCTTTATTGTAGTCTAAAAGCCAGGGTATATCACATTAAAAACAACTTTAATTGTACCCTAAAAGTCAACCAGGGTATATCAAAATAATCAAATGCACCTTGAAGACTAAGATCACCCAGTGCTTCATTAAAAACAGAAAAAAATCAGTTTGGTATTTCACTATACAATCTAAAGCAGCTGTGGGTATTTCAATGCGATCCAATCTGCCTTTTTGCTCAAAACAACACACAAAAAGCCCACCTGGCCAGTGGGTTACCAATAATCCAAAGTGCCATATAGCATAAAACCACAACAATCCAAAGATTTTTTCAACAACAACAACAACAAAAAACAGACATCGAATGCGCCTTGAACACTGCCATTGGGGGTTTCTGCACACACACACACACACACACACACACACACACACACACTGACACACACACACACACACACACACACACACACACATATATATATATATATATATATATATATATATATATATATATATATATATATCGAGAGAGAGAGAGAGAGATTTTTTTCCCGCATGCTGAATTTCGTTGAGGCCGAGTCCACAGAAACGTAATGGGCCAAACAGCAGAATTACAAGGGAACTAATCTGTGACGTTCTCAGTAAAAGCTCGGAAGGATTATTTTCCCCTGAAACACAGCGCACGCTTCATTGATTCGGCGAGAAAAGTGTAACACTACAGAAGGCAATTAGGGCAAGGTGTGACACTAGATGTGTACATGACCATTGGTCACAGGAGAAAGGTGGCAGAATGGTTAAGACACTCAGCTGACAATCCTGTACAGAGAGTCCGCGAGCCGAGTGTGGGTTCGAATCCCGCTCTCGCCCTTTCTCCCAAGTTTGACTGGAAATCAAACTGAGCGTCTAGTCTTTCAGATGAGACGATAAACCGAGGTCCCATGTACAGCGCGCACTCAGCGCACTGAAAAAGAACCCATGGCAACAACAGTGTTATGTAAAACTGACTCGAAGAAATCCACTTTTCCCAGCCAGTACACTGAAATATATAATCATGCACGTGCACACAAGACCTGACTAAGCGCGTTGAATTATAGTCATATTATTATATCCCACGGACTTTATATTATACTTTAAGTCCGAGGACTATCCTCACACGGTAAATGATTAAGAGGCACCACATACAATTCAGAAATGTTCTCAATCTATGTGAGGGGAAGTAACAAATCCCAAAGACAAAGTTAGAACTGAGACGTCAGTATCCCGTGTTCGTTCCATTGACGTGTGGATGAGAAAACATGCGCTGTTTTATGGCGAAGTGACACACCGCGGTAACTCCGAAAGGCATTTCATGACATCACAGTTAATCTGGCCACACACACACACACACACACACATTTATATCGCTTACTCTTTCACAATGTTAGGAGAGGGAGAGTTTTTTTTTTTTAACTCACTCAGTACGGCCAGTCCTCTCTTCTCCTCTACACAGACCCCTCGGATGTCCAGTGGGTGTCTCAATGACCCAACCTTTAGCTTCCGTCGTCAGAATTGTGGTATTCTTTGTCAACATTCACCTCTTCAGTATAAGAGCCTTCCGCTTACAATATTTTGATGGTGGTAATTGGGGTGAAACGCTGTTAACGTCTTCTCTTTCGCCGTTCGTATGGAGAGAGTTAAGCAGATACATGCTTATGGCATCCAAACAGGCCTTTCTGTTGTTATTCAGAGTTGTACAAGGTCTTTGTTTTTCTTTCAGTCTTTAACGACACTTGGATCAATGTTATGTTCTGTGATGTGATGCTATGGTGAAGCTTGACCAGTGTGCTGTTAATGTTTCCAGGCACTTTGTGCCTGTGGAGGGGGCAGTTGGGTTGATTGGATGTATGAATGTGGGTGAGTTTTTCATGTGTTAAAGGAATTGTTTTGTTTTTTTACATAGTGTACATTAATTTTCATCGATTGCAATGTATGTTGTTTGTTTTGTTTTGTTGTCTTTTGTGATTGCGCTGTATACATGTATTTATATATTTAATGTGATGTGAGTACTCAAGAAAAAGAGAAAAAATCTTTGAGTTTGTATTTGTAATTGTATTGCTTTTTATCACAACAAATTTCTCTGTGTGGAATTCGGGCTGCTCTCACCAGGGAGAGCGCGTCGCTACACTACAGCGCCACCCATTTTTTTTTGTATTTTTTCCTTCGTGCAGTTTTATTTGTTTTTCCTATCAAGTTTACAGAGAATAAAATTGTTTCTTGTATCCTTATATTGTCTTATGTCCTATGTTTTCTTTTTTCCCCTTCTTTAAAAAACAAAACAAAACAAAAGCAGCTGATACCTTTTCAGTGGTATGTGACTTGGCTGGTTCACCGTTCTTGCCCATGTGTACTGATGTGTGTTGTGAGGGTGGGGGCCAGGGGTGTTACTGGTTAGGTAGGGTGATTGGGAGTGTATGAATGTGAGAATGTGCTGCAGGAAATGATTATTTAATGTTTTCATATTCCAGTCTCGGAACAGCTGATACTTCCTTCCCTGCCTCTTCCTTGTCTTCAGTTTCTCCAGTTTTAGAGTTATGCATGTGTGTGAATGACTGGTGCGAAAGCGCTTTGATTTGTCTCTGCATAAGATTCAGCGCTATATAAATACCATTAATATTGTTATTATTATTACTTCTCATGGTCTATTATTCATGAAATTACTCATCATCGATATCAAACAAAGCATACTGAAATGCACTGAATCTTGTTCATGAAGCAAAAATGGAAATTAAGATGAGTTACATTTCATTTCGGTTTATCTGGTTTTTATCATATTGAGAGTTTCAGTTTCAAGAATGTGTCAAAGCGTGTGTACTATATGCAACACCACATCTGTTAAAAAAGAAAAAGAAAAAAGTGTATGCCTGATCTTCTAATAAATCCAACATTGATCAGGCCTTGTAGAGCTAAGATAGGTTCATATAAAAATTAACATTAGAAAATGACAGTGAACACACACACACACACACACACACACACACACACACACACACACACACACACACAGAGAATGAAAAAAACAACCCATAACAATAGAAATTTTAAATAGTAATAATAGTAAGCAAATCAGAAATCATTTAGATAAAGTAAATTAATAAATGAAAGATAAAATCAGTAAAACTGAAATGAAATAACAAATTTAAAAACGTTAGATTGAGACCACAGTACCAGTTCAATCAATGACCTAAATGCCAGCTCAGGATGAAAGTGTTGTGAAAACTGATATTATTAAGGAGGCACCGTGTCAGAATCAGTCAGGCATTGGACTTCTGATCCAGTGATGAGGTCCGAGGCCCTGTTTCAAGCAATGCTGCATGGTGTTATGTACTTGGTTCAGCTGAAGGAGGTTAAAACGGCAGGAGAGCATTGCGTTCTGTCTTCCGAAGTCAAGCCCTTGATTCAGTGGATCATGAATTCACTGCAGTAAATATACGGGAACTTTAACCTCTCTCTCTCTCTCTCTCTCTCTCTCTCTCTCTCTCTCTCTCTCTCTCTCTCTCTCATAATTGATGAAGAACTGAAATGGCAAGCTCACATTGATTCTGTCTGTAACAGGTTGGCACGCAGTCTGTTCTTACTCAATCAGCTCAAACCTTACATAAACAGTGAAGCTCGCAAAATGTTCTTCCATGCTCACTGTCTTTCTCACGTAAACTATGCATCTGTTGTCTGGAGCTGTGCTGCAGATGTTCATCTTAAGAAACTAAATTCTCTCTACAAGAGAGCAGCCAAATTAATTCTACCAGATCACTCACTGTCAAGGTTAGAAAAGCAAGCCAGATTAAATATCCTTCCACTTCAAAACTAGCTAGAATTCAACAAAGCATTGCTCATTTACAAAACACACAATAACTTGGCACCACAATATGTCAAACACCTGCTTACACGAGCCTCATGCCGATACGGCTCTAACAAATACATTTTGCCATGTACCCGAATTGATTTGTTCAAAACTAGTTTTGCATTTTCGGGTGCATCCCTGTGGAACTCCCTTCCTTTGCACATACAAACGGACAGTTCTCTTCCTATTTTCAAATCAAGTCTGCATAAACATCTTCACCCCTTCCAACAGTAAATAACTCTGATCTTTGAATTACTGTAGACCGTAACAAAGGGGTCAATTATGTCTTATTTATTGTATCAGTTATTGTTGCTGTTGTTGTCGTTCTTTTCTTGCTTTCTCATTTCATCTTGTTTTGTTTTGCTCTTTTTTTTCGTTCTATTTCTTATGCACGCATAAATCTATTCATTTCGTTCTATCATAATCGTGACAAATGTCCAAGTAATATTGGTGATGGTGGTAGTCACTGTAGTATGTTGCACTTGCCACACGTAGATTTCAGAGGCAGTAACAATACTGTACCTTTTGAACACCCGGATGTTTCTGGAACTTCTATACTGATGACATCTCTCTCTCTCTCTCTCTGACTCACTGTCCTATCCATCTGTCAATCTTAGTGTGTGGTGGGAGGGAGGGGGTGCTGTCAGTGTGTGTGTGCGCGCGCGTGTGTGTATGTATGTGTGTGGGCTCGCGCGCGCGCGTGTGTATATGTATGTGTGTGCATGGGTATGGGTGTGTGTTTCGGGTGGGGGGGGGGGGTTCTTCATTGTGTATACCCTTCTGCATGAATACCTTTTCCCTTCATTTATGTGTGTGCTATTTGTAATAGATGTAGATTAGCAAGGATAGATTGGAAGAATAGGCTATGCCTAAAATCTTATTCCTTGAATAAAAACGTTTTGAGTTCTGAGTTCTCTCTCTCTCTCTCTCTCTCTCTCTCTCTCTCTCTATCTATCTATCTATCTCTCTCTCTCTCTCTCTCTATATATATATATATATATATATCTTTTTTCAATGTATGTATGTATAAACCTTCATAGTTGCGATCTATAATGATCTTTTGTAGCTGTTTGTGTACTCTCTACCCCTTCCTGACATTTCTTGTTTTCGTCATATAGAGGAGAAGAAGAAGAGAAGCAAGGAGAAGACAAGCATGAGAAATTAATGGATGATGAAGGAAAAGAAATAAGAAGGAAGAAAAAAAGACCAGGGGAAAAAAAGAATCATATTGTAAGAGAAGTGAGAACAGGAAGAGAAGGAGAAAAACAAAACATAACATAAAACATCAGTTCAGGTGTTCATTCATTATAGTTATGTAATGATGGTTTGGATTTTATTCTTGTCTGTCCTGCAGACAAGACACATGTTGTTTTCAAATTTTCTTTTTCTTTTTCTTTTT
>NC_134898.1:31859935-31862435 GCF_041734735.1 Babylonia areolata
AAAATCATATTGTAAGAGAAGTGAGATACGGAAAGAAGTGAAAAACAAAACATAAATAAAAACTCATTCAGGTGTTCATTCAATAAGTTTATGTAATGATGGTTTGGATTTTATTCTTGCTGTCCTGCAGACAAGACACTGTGTTTTAATTTCTTTTCTTCTTTAATAATCCACCGATGCTATGAAACAAAGCAAGACCAGCGTTGTAAAGGTGAAACATGTCATTGGTCTAAAACCATTATCACTTCATCGCGTTTACATTTCTTCGCAAACCAAGACTAATCTCATAATTAAAATTCGAATTATTTTAAAAGTGAAAATAAAAAAGAGGCGACTGAATTGATATTGCAATTACCTTAAGGTAAAAAAAAAATGAAAGCAAAGAAAATCAATAATAAAGCAGTGGATAGATGAATAATTACAAAATAGTAAACATAAAAGAACAAGTAATGAATGAATAACAAATTTTAACTCAGCGAAAAGAAATGTCAAAACAAAAATAAACCTCCAGTCAGATAATTTCCTGAACATAATAACCCCAAAAGACCGTAAGCATGGTCTTGCCCGCCGTGGGTTGGACACGTGCCTTCTTCCGAGGTGGCGAGTCAAAATGCTTCCATTGCTGCGACTGGGCTCTAGATCATAGTGATGAACCCATGTCACCCCCCTCCCCCCGTCACACACATAGACCACCCACCACACACGCACACTGCTCCCCCGACACCCCAAGCCCCTATACACACGAACACCCACCCACCTGCCATTTCCTCCACAGAGGGCCGCGCTGCAGTCAGACATGTCCTGTGTCAGTTTTTTCACGAAGGGGCCCAGCACGGTTCGCAGGTGGTTCTGCAGTCTCTGGCACTGGGTGCGAGCCTGCTTGTAGTACGAGGAGCTTCCCCACAGCACTATTCCTGAGGCCCCCATGTCTGCCGGGAGTCTCACAGTGACGTTCAGGTGGCTCTGTGTTGTCACAACTCGGTCGTTGGTGAGGGTGATTGGGTGGGGATGGGGGAGGGTTGTGTGTGTGTTGTGTAGTGTGTGTGTGTGTGTGTGTGTGTGTGTGTGTGTGTGTGTGTGTGTGTGTGTGTGTGTGTGTGTGTGTGTGTGTGTGTGTGTGTGTGTGTGAAAAAGAGAGATAAAACAAAAGAATCAGAAGGTTGACAGCCCTTAAACCGTGTTCCGTTTGACCTTTTTTTCTTTTCTTTTTTTTTCGCATACGGGTTTTCTGTCTGTAGTGTTGGGAATGTTCTGTTCTTCAAGAATAATTACCACACTGCGCGGGCTCAGATACTGATGGTGATTTTACATAACCTCTTTAGCCTAAGTGAAAACAAACCATCAATCGAAAATCCGTCAGCAATATACACGATAATTACACATCTACCATTCTGCAGAAATGTTAGTTATCAGAAAGTAATGGATAACTGGAATATTTCGGTACACGTGAACATGCAACTGATGCACATGAGCGTGCTTTATGTTAAGTGAAATTGGGGACTTTTTTCCATTCTCAACTGTCATAGTGAACTATACATGAGAGAGATCGCTCGCGCATGTGATTGTTGTGTGTGTGTGTGTGGGGGGGGGGGGGGGGGGGGGATTGCGTGCGTGCGTGTGTGTGTGTGTGTGTGTGTGTGTGTGCGCGCGGGCGCGTGTGTGTGAATGCCTGGGCATTTTGATGTAGCTGGTCTATGTATGAAATTTTGAATGCCGTATTGGGCCTATATAATTTACACACTACTATTACAAACATATTTTATTGTGTAATTCACATACACTTCATAAAAAGAATATAATGTTGTAATGATTATTTACTGTTAAAAACAAAAATGCCCTTACAAGTGTTTCATGCCTATTGATTGTGACTAATCCGAACAGGAGGAAGGCAGTAGAATGGTTAAGACGTTTATTTGCCAATATCGAGTCCATGAAGATCTAGGTTCGAATGCCGCACTCGCCCCTTCTCCCATGTTTGACTGGAAAATCAGACTGAGCGTCTAGTCATTCGGATGAGACGATAAATCGAGGTCCCGTGTACAGTACGCACGTGGCGCACTGAAAAGAACCCATGGCAGTGAGAGTGCTGTCCTTTGGCTTTTTAATTTTTTTTATATTTTTTATTTATTTATTTATTTTTAAGTCAAATATATACAAATATATATGCATGCACTCCAAGGCAAGACTAAGCGCGCTGGGTTATGCTGTTGGCCAGGCATCTGCGTAGCAGTTGTAGGTATTTGTAATAATTGTCCGAACGAAGTGACGCCTTATTGAGAAAGTGAAATAAACCCAACACACAATGTTGACTGTGGACTAAAAACCCAGCACACATTGGTTTTTACCTCGTTGAAGAAGATGTTGTTACCCTGCTGAAGGTTGCTGTAGGCGTAGATGGCAGTGTTGGGGGGAGAGAAGGTATTCTGGATCCTCACTGCCTCACCCATTGCCTTCTGCACTCTCTGTATTTTAGAAGACGTGGGCTGGTTGGGATTGGTCA
>NC_134898.1:31867435-31877435 GCF_041734735.1 Babylonia areolata
CCTTCTGGAACCATCCCAACGCTGACTGTCCTAAAACCCTCTTGGCCGAGAGAGTGGGGGATGTAACTTGGGCAAAGCCACTCTCTATTATAATCAAAACCTGGCACAGAAAGTCTTGGAAGCAATTGCGTCCTCTGCTGTTCTGATGGTCATAGTAGGACACGACTGACTATCATACATCACCAACACACCTGGCAGCCTCCTCCCACTCTCGCTCCGCCACTCTGTTCAGCATGGAATTCTGGAGCTCGGGATGACGTCTCTTGGCCAGCTTGACAGACTCTTGCTTGTATCTCTTCATGCTGCCGAAGTTGGTGATGTAGATTGCCCGCCAGGTTTCGAAGTCCAGGACGCCAAGACCCGTGAAATTGGCCACCTTGTACCGCCCTAGGTCTTCCCACGTTTTGTTGAAGGTGGTGTCGTTGAACAGCTGAGAAGTTCACAAGCGCACGTGCGCGCGCGCACACGCACAGACACACACAGACACACAACACACACACACACACGCACAGATATGCCCTCATCGATGGCACACCCACATGCCTGATATACCCTCCCATTGTTGGCACACACACATACCTGAGGTATCTTACTGATGGCACACACTCATACCTAAGGTATCCTACTGATGACACACACACAACCTTTGGTATCTCATTGATGAGACACACTCATACCTAAGGTATCCTACTGATGACACACACACAACCTTTGGTATCTCATTGATGAGACACACACATACCTGAGGTATCCTACTGATGACACACACACAACCTTTGGTATCTCATTGATGAGACACACACATACCTGAGGTATCCTACTGATGGCACACACTCATACCTTTGGTATCTCATTGATGAGACACACACATACCTCAGGTATCCCCACATTAATGGCACACGCACATAATTACTGAGATATCCCCCATTGATGATACACACACATACTAAGATATCCCCCATTGATGGCATAAACAAACATACCTGAAGTATATCTCCATCGATTGCACACACAGATACCTGAGGTATTCCACCATTGATGGCACACTCGCATACTGATATACCCTCCCATTAGCGGCACACACACATTGACACATTCACATACTGAGGTCTTCCACTATTGATGGCACACACACACACACACACACACACACACACACACACACACACAACACACACACACACACACACACACACTGTATCCCATTGATGTCACACACACACATACCTGAGGTATCCCTCCATTGATGGCTTCACCTGACTTGGAATACACAGGCCAGCGGCCGGTGCGGTAGAGGGTCTGGATCTCCTCACCGAGGAATACTCGTCGCTTGTTGAAGACGATGCCATACCGGTCCAGATGCAGAGGGATCTTGACTCTCTCACAAGTGTCTGGGTGGTTCCACACCACCCGAAATGACTGGTCGGGTGGCGGTAGGCCTACGACACACTGATCGTCAGTGGCACCTGCTGGCATCAGACACTGATCCGCATTGTAATGCGTGATGAAAGGAAAGAAACCAATAGAGAAAGAACCAATGGAATATTTGTATCCATGCATCTGTTTTGGGAACCCAAGGAGGAAGGTGGAGGAATGGATAAGATGCTCATCTGCCAATACAGTGTCCGTGAGGGTCTGGGGTCCACTGATATCCATTCTCACCTTTTCTCTCAAGTTTGACTGAAAAATCAAACTCAGCGTCTTGTCATTCTGGTGAAATGATAAACCGAGGACCCGTGTGCAGCACGCGCTGTGTGCACTGAAAAAAGAACCCATGGCAATAAAAAGTGTTGTCCTCTGGCAAAATTCGTTAGAAGAAATCCACTGATAGAAACGAAAATATACATGCATGCACTCGAAGGCCTGACAAACCTGATGGATTATGCTGCTGTCAGGCATCTGCCCAGCGGATGTGGTGTAGCGTATATGGATATGTCTGAACGCATTGACGCCTCGCCGAGAAACTGAAACTCATGAACCTAAATCTTCCCAGTCTGCGACACTGACCACTTTACCACAATGGCTGGTGCTACCAATCCTATAATAATTGTGCGCCGTTTCTTGATGAAAACATAGATGATTTTAGCAAAACACACACAGTACCTGACAGGAAATTATTACCTGCAAATGAGTACAGTATCTAAAAAGAAGAACCGAGAGGATGTGTGACATCACGATCCAACGATTTCAGTTGCTTTCCGTTTAACTGCTGGGTGAGAGAGCTAAGAGAGCTGTTTCTGTCATTTTGCCGAGCAGCTTGGGAAAGCTAGACAGTACAAAGCTGGATTAAGACTAAACTGGTTCGAGACAGACAGCAGTGATGGCGGTATTATGTGCAACAGGGTACGATTATAATTATGTATGTATGTATGTATTCTTTATTCATTTACAGCTTAGTCTTTTGTGAAGAACTATTACTCTCAGTCTAGGAGGCAAGACTGCACTGGCTCCCAGTGCTGCAGCCTTAGGGCTAGTTGGCCTTTTGGGAACCATCCCAGCACCGTCTGTCCTAAAACCCTCTAGGCCGAGAGACTGGGGATGTAACTTGGGAGACACTCTCCACTAGCCAAGATAGTGGGGACAGCAGTTGCCTCCTCTGCTGTTCTGATGGTCATAGTCGGACACGACTGACTGCTATGAAAAAGATTCTTTATTAAACCATTCTTTATGGTTGGGTTGCCTGATGTCAATGACTTTCTTCACACATGACTCTCTTTTAAAAGGAGACTTTACTGACTTTTAGCACGTGATTCGGTTGCATCGATGAAAATGAAAATTTCAACTGGCAACCCCCCCCCCCCCCCCCCCTTTTTTTTTTCCCAACACGTTTTGAAAACAAAACAAAACAAAAACTTCCCTCGAATTGTGTTACCTTAATTTCATATAAAAAAAAATGAAAGAAAAGATATTGGCCTATGTTTTGACAAGGCTTAATGGCACGAACACGCACGCAACCCCCCACCCTCAACCCCCCCCACCCCCACACAAACACATATATCCTATTCATTATCTTATTCTATCGAGTAATTCAATACACTTCGTTAGATAGAAGTGGTAGACCGCTTTTTCCCGCCCTTGTTGATTAGTTTATTTCGATTTGTGGATTTTTTCATTGCCATCATTTTTTAGGCAGCCGGTGTGCAGTGAGTGATGTGGACATTTGTTGTTTTTTGTTGTTGTTTTTTTGTTGTTGTTTTTTGTAACACGACAGTTTTAAACGTGACGTACTTTTAGAGCAGACATCAGCTATTTTCAAACATGTGCATGTTTTCCCATCTGCCATGTGTATATCCAAGATAAAAGTTTATTTCCGGACAGGTCAGCTATGCAAAGAAGGCCACTAGAGAAGTGTGTCAATTTTTTGGCGTATCGAGCTCTAAACGTAGGTGTAGAAAAGGAAATCAACAAGACTAACAAGTAGAACAACAACAACAAAAAAAAGAACATTGCTCTGTCGATCAGCAAAGGTCACACTGCCGTCGTAACTTGTTCTTGACGTGTTCAGATAACAAGTTCTTCGCTAGAAAATGTCTCACAAAATAAAATGAAATAAAATACGATGAAATGAGACAAAATACAATGAAAGAATGTGCAATGAAAACAATACCAAAGAAATGAAAATTAATATAGGGGGAAAAAAAGAGGACAGATAAGAATAGGCAAAACCTCACGATTTGGCTTGGAGGACACTCAGAGGAAAAAAACCGGTCAAAGCTGCTGACTAAACAGGGTTATCTGAAGAACAGATGCTTGTCTTCTTTCTTATTCACGAAGGTATATATATATATATATATATATATATATATATATATATATATATATGTGTGTGTGTGTGTGTGTGTGTGTGTGTGTGTGTGTGTGTGTGTGTGTGTGTTAGAGAGATTCAGATTCAGATGATTTATTCATTTAAGGCCATAGCTCCGTTTGAACAGGGGGCGATAACAGAGTTTCACAAACGTAACTACAACTGTATTAGAGAGAGAGAGAGAATGCGAATGCGAATGCGAAATTTTATTCAGATTAGGCCAAGGCCCCTAACTGAAGGGGGCAAACATAAGCTACATCAATCACACAAGTAAATACTGAGATAAAACATCAAGTTATAGATAATAATAATTATTTTCAGGAAATTTTCACATTTCTTTTGTAGTCTACGGTAGCTGCAACCAAACGTAATCGTTGAAGAGCTTTGTAAATGTAGAACGCCAGATTATTTAGTACAATTTCGTTTCTAGAGGACATCAGCATGTTAAATCTGAAGCGACATGGATTACGAAAATATTTAGGCTGAATATATTTCATCCTCAAGTCATGAAGAGCAGGACAGCCAAGTATAAAAGGAATTTCATCTTCCTCACTGTCATGGCATAACCGACATAACATTTTATCGACTCTTCTATCATTAAATCTAGAGCGGTGATTTGCAATTTGCAAAATCTTAGTTTTGTCAACGCACATTTAACATATCTGTTCATTACAATTTCAATGTAGGGTTCAACATGATGAGTTAACTTAAACATCCTGTATTCAGCAAATCTGCTACTGTTCTGAATATGATTATGCCAGTTCTGCCATCTACAATCAATAATTCTTTGTTTAAAGCCGTTTATAAATCCTGTTGTATTTTCAACACCCTGGTTATCCCAGACATATGAAAATCCATAAGAACACAGACATGTTCGTATGCTTGTAACCCAAGTTCTCTTTCCACTACAGTCTAAATTATATAGTGATTTATATGCCTTATATGGTAGTCTAAGTTTTCCCATTCTTGTAAATTTCAGCCAATAACTAATACATTTCACATAGGAATTCAAGTATATAGGGTATCTGCCGAGTTCCCCATAAATTAAATCATTCGGTGTCCGACTGCCAACATTAAAAAAAGCAGAGAGAGAGAGAGAGAGAGAGATGTGTGTGTGTGTGTGTGTGTGTGTGTGTGTGTGTGTGTTGACTGACGTTCAAAAATAATACATCCATATGTGAGGTTAAATTTACGTATGGCTGTTTTTTTTGTGTTTTGTTTTTTTAATGAATAAACAAATAATACTAATACTAACAACAACAACAACAACGATGATAGTGATGATGATGATAATAATAATAATAATAATAATAATAATAATAATAATAATAATAATAATGAACAGATAGATAAATAAATAAACCAAAACAGAAATAAACTGGAAACAGAAATCACACCCCTTCAGGTGACTTCTCTTGTGGTTTCTACCATTAGGTACAAGCATGTACACGCGTCTTAAGCCATAGCTAGTCTTGGCTTTGCCGTGTCCTGTTTATCTTTAGCATGCTCAGCAAAATTAATGACATGTCAGCAGCAGAAACCGCTCTCTAAGCTCTATCACCTAGCAGTTAAATCTGAAGACAGCTGCAATCTTTCGTGATGACACACACCCTCCTCATTATCTATTAAATTTTATTTGTTTATTTATTGATCTATTCATTCATTTTTGTATCAATTGTTTATTTTTCTTTTTTACTCAACATTATATCCACTTGTTGACTGTGGTATGGCGGCCTTTTTGTAACGCGTCCCCCTAAGAAGCGAGAGAATCTGAGGGTACGAAATCGAATCCCATACTTGCCAGAATTTTCTCCCTCTCCTCTATACTCTAAATGGTGGTCTGGACGCTAGTGATCCGACGAGACGATAAACCGAGGTCCCATGTGTAGCATGCACTTAGCGCTCGCAGAAGAGCCCACGGCAACACGAAAATTGTCCCTGGTAAAATTTCGTCGTAAAATCCACTGTAGTGTGTGTGTGTGTGTGTGTGTGTGTGTGTGTGTGTGTGTGTGTGTGTGTGTGACTGAAGCTTGACTGGAAAAAAAAAACCCAACAGGAAACGAATTATAGGTGCCTGAACTTTTATTGCCTGAATTTTATGTAGTTTCGGTCTTAGATGTGATGTCATTTTTTCTATATGGTTATTTTTAATGGGCGCGTGCGTGCGTGCGTGCGTGTGTTTGTGAGGTTACAGTGCTCTGGTCAACGTCACCGATCCCTCAGATTCCGAATCCTTTGGGGCGCCTTTGAAGCTTTGTCAACCACCTTTCTCCAGTCCTCGCGTCTCTCGGCCGCTCTCAGGGTGTCTCTCAGCTCCATGCCTGTCCACTCTCGAATGTTGTCCTCCCATCTCTTCCTTTGTCTGCCTCTTCTTCTTCCTCCCCTCACTGTGCCTTGTAAGATTGTTTTAGCAAGACCAGAGGAGCGTGTGACATGACCAAACCACTTCAGTTTTCGTTGTCTGGCGAGTGTTTGAAGGTCAGTATAGGGCCCGATTTCATTGCGGATGCGTCTCTTGACTTCTTCATTCGTGATGTGGTCTTTGTATGAGATACCTAAGAGTCTTCGGAAGCACCTCATTTCTACAGCTCTTATTCTTCTCTCTAAGTCCGCTGTGAGGGTCCATGATTCACATGCATGTAAAAAGATTGACATGACCAGAGAGCGCATCAGTCTGATTTTGGAACTGATGGCGATTTTTCTGTTTCTCCAGATGGGTTTGAGCTTGGTCATTGCGGCTGTGGTCTGGGCAATTCTTGACAGTATTTCTGGTTTTGATCCCTCGTCTGTCACGATAGATCCCAAATATTTGAATCTGTGAACACTTTCAAGTTTTTGGTCTTTGATTTTGATTTCTGATGTGAAGTTGCTGTTTGTCATCACTTTTGTTTTTTCCCCGCTGATTTCCATACCAAATTTTGTTGATTTTTCTTCTAAGCGGTTCACTAAGTCTGTTAGCTCTTGCTCGTGACCAGCTAATCCGTCAATATCATCAGCGAAGCGCACGTTTGTGATTGTACGCCCTCCAATGCTCACTGTTCCTTCATGTTCTTCTAGTGCTTCTTCCATGATTCTCTCAAGAAATAGATTAAAGAGAGTAGGGGAGAGCAGGCAGCCCTGGCGCACACCGACCGTCGTCCGAAACCAATCACCTATGTTGTTGTTGTGAAACACTGCACTTGTTGCATTCTCATAGAGGCTCTGTACGACTCTGATTAGGTTGGCATTGATGTTGTAGAGGTTCATAGTTGCCCACAGTGCAGCGTGCCAAACTCTGTCGAATGCTTTCTTAAAATCGATAAAGACATGATAGAGGTCCTGTTGATGCTGGAGATATTTTTCCATTATGAGTCTTATGTTGAAGATCTGCTCTGTTGTACTACGTCCAGGTCTGAATCCAGCTTGTTCTTCTGCGATGATTCTTTCAGCCTGTGGTTTGAGCCTGTTCAGTAAGATCTTCAGCATCACTTTGCTTGGGTGACTGATGAGACTAATGGTGCAGGTAGTTCTGGCATTGTTGGAGACTGCCTTTTTTAGGAAGTGTTATTATAAGGGATTGTGTCCACGCTTTTGGCCATACTCCAGTCTGCCAGATCTTGTTGCAGATTCGATGGAGTACGTCTATACATGGATCACCTCCTGCTTGCACCATTTCAGCTGGGACATTATCAACACCTGCAGATTTTCCCAATTTTAGAGATAAGACTGCTTTTACAACTTCCTCTCTCAGTAAACTACATGAGGCTGTTTCAGATGACGGTGGGACATTCAGCACTTCAGAATCTCCAGTTGCTCTATGGGAGTATAACTCATCACAATATTCCGTCCATCTGTTCATTATGTCCTCCTCTTCTGTCAAGCACTTTCCCGCTTTATCTTGTATGGTGGAGGTTCTTGTTGATTTTGTTGCAGTTAGGTCTTTTACCAGTTGATAGGCCTTCTTACAGTCGTTTCTTTCCAAGCTGGTTTCTATCTCCTCACATTTCTCATCTATCCAGTTTTCCATAGCATCTTTCATTCCTTTCTTCACCTTTTTAGTTGCTTCTTTATACTTTCTTGCCCCTTCTGCACTCTGCTTCTGACTCTTCAGTTCTCTGCGCTTATCACAAAGCTCTAGGACTTCCTCAGAAACCCATGGTTTCTTTATTATCCTCTTTCTTCCAAGGAGCTCTTTTCCTGCTTCATTGAAGGAGTCATTGATTGTGACGATCATCCTTTCCATTTCGATGTCTTCTTCCAGTGCCAAGAGGGGAGCAAATTTCCCGCCAATGTTTGCTTGGAATGATTCTAATATGTTTGGGTCCTTCAGCTTATCTAGATTGAACTTCATTCGGAAGCTTCCCTGTATTCTGTTCTTCTTTAAGCGTACTGCGAATGGCATCATTACTAGCTCATGGTCGCTGCCGAGTGCTCTGGTACGCGTCTGTAAGTGTGTAGGCATGTAAGTATGTCCGAACAGAATTCTATGTCAGAACATAAGAAATATATTAATGCTTATGCAATTTTGTTTTAGTGCAGTTGATATTTAATGTCAGTGTGTGTGTGTCTGTAAGGGAGGGACATTTATTTGTGTGTGTGTGTGTGTGTGTGTGTGTGTGTGTGTGTGTGTGTGTGTGTGTGTGTGTGTGTGTGTGTGTGTGTTCTATGAAATGCATTTTGTTTTAATCTAAGCCTTATTTACTTCATAACTTTTATAATCTTTAGTGTGCTTTTGCATTCATATGAACACACTGGATGTTTTCTATTGTCAGATAGCGGTTGATATGTTTTTTAAGACATGTTTATAGTCAACTATGTTGTAAGGCGCTTTGAGCAGCATTGGTGCTGGATATCGCGCCATAGAAAAACTCTTTTTTTTTCTTTTCTTTCTGAACGTAACTCCCAGTCGGCTCTACCCAGGTTGGCAGCCCGTCTGTTGTGCAAATGACTATATGTTTGTAAAGCGTTTAGAGCTTGGTTTGTGACTGTGGTCAGGCGCTATGTAGATAGGTATATACATACCAATCAGTAAATTAAAAAAAAAAAAAAAAAAGATTAAAAAAAAAATTGAAAGTATCTTCAGAATCCATGCTACCTTGACTTGTGGGAGAACGATCTGTGGCATCACTGGTCGCTGCGCTGAGCATTAAGAAGAGCAGCGTTAGTGCTGATGACAGCAGACATTCACAAGGTACCGCCATGGTTGGCACAGGAGTCCAGCCAGGACAGAGCAGTAAATTGACAGTGCCGAAGAGAGGAAATGATGTCTGTGTAGTTACCATTTTTATGTTGCTACGCTTGCATTGAAAACAACATCATTGTATGTAGAATAATATATTGGGCCAATTTATGTTTTATATACTTTACTTTTTTGTATATTACATGTGTGTGTGTGTGTGTGTGTGTGTGTGTGTGTGTGTGTGTGTGTCAAAATGAAATAATACGAAAATGGGAACACGAAAAGGCTGCTTCTTTTTAAGAAAATTTGTCTAACGCTGAGCTTACACACTTAAATGACGCAATCGATGCTGATGATATTGACGTCATAAATGATAAGCTCCCAAACATTCTGATTCAGACGGCAAAAGATACTCTCGGGACATATCAAATTCGTACTTCTAAGACAAAACACAGAGATAGCCGCAGTTGGTTTGATTCCACATGCAAACAAAGCCGATCAGAATATTTTAAAGCTAAACACAGAGTTAAAAAAAAAAAAAATTCTAGTAAAAATAGAGACACACTGGAAAGAGTCAGCAAAAATTACAAGTCCGTTTTAAAGAAAGCAGAAAAGACGTGGAGAAAAAAAATGGCACAGAGAACTACGAAGTTTACGCAAAAGCAATTCAAGAGAACTATGGAACAGAATTTAAAAGAAAAAGAAAACATCATGTCCCATAAATTCAGAAGACATGTTTCACCATTTCAGCAACCTTAACGTTAATGATAATGAACATATTGACAGTACAACGGCAATGCACATGATCAATTTAGAGGAGGATAATGATATTTTAAATGCATGTATTACTAAAGATGAAATTACTTCAGCCATCAAAAGACTGAAGAAAGGCAAAAGTACCGGTGAAGACATGATTCGTAATGAATATATCAAAAACATACTGTAAATTATTTAACAAGATACTGGACGAAGGTGTTGTACCAGAAAAAATGGGTATCCGGCTTGATATTGCCATTGTATAAAGGCAAAGGTGATAC
>NC_134898.1:31882435-31914935 GCF_041734735.1 Babylonia areolata
ATCATCGGGCGTGATCCCTTACTATAATTATGATGATCACGCTGGACATGTCCAGTTCTTTCGACAACTAATGTTCGACGGATCACTCGGCGTAAAACACATCAAAGCCTTTTCTTGGCTCGATAGATAGGCCTGTTTAAAAATCTAATGTTTCAGATGAACGAGATCCGTCTCTGAAAAAAAAAAAAAAAAAATCCCCATAGTAGGCCTATATTCAGATTGATTTCCCATTATTTGCAAAATTGTGTTGATCCTGGCAGGTCTATGCATCAGTATAACTTCCATACAAAGTAGAAGTTCCTATCTGAACTAAAACCGATAATAAAAAAAATCGCTCCTGTTGATCAGTGTGTCAGTGTGTCAGATAAAAATACAACGTTTCGTGTATAAGAAATAGAAATGCAACAGTAACGTGATTGTGGAAACGTTTTGGCTTCTTAATAACTTTGTGTGCCCTTCCCAGAAATGCATTGTCACTGTGATTAGAATAAATTGCGGAAAGATCTGATTCCCCCCCCCTCCCCTCCCCACCTTCCACTTTTCCGATAGCCATATTTGGTGTCGACAGACTATACTTCTCTTTTCTTTCGCCCAGACACCTAAGGCTTAACTTTCCTCTCTTGTCTGGTTTGCTCTTTTCATCCATTCACTCCCTTTGGTATACCAACATACCAAACTCGGCCACACCTCCGAAAGTAAAGATCTGATCACCGAATAAAGTACAAGATCAGCACTCTATGTTATAGATGTATTCACAAAACTGCCCTTTCCTATCTCTGTGGCTGCCTTCACCTCTACACTCCATCTCGCTCACTACGATCGGCTTCGGATCCACTCCGTTTACGTATACCCAGATTCAAACACTCGACTGTTGGCTGCCGTTCTTTCTCTGTCTCTGGACCTTGCAATTGGAATGAACTTCCTCTTTCGCTTCGTCAAGTCTCCACACTCAGTTCTTTCAATTCTGGCCTTAAAACCCACCTCTTCCCAAAATAGCCTCCTTGCCTGCCTTTTCCTTGTCTTTAGTTTCTACAGTTTTAGAGTTATGCATGCGTGTGAATGACTGATGCGAAAGTGCTTTGATTTGTCTCTGCACAAGATTCAGCGCTATATAAATACCATTATTATTATTATTATTATTATTATTATTATTATTATTATTATTATTATTATTATCTCTCCCCTCTTGCAGAGTCATCTCCATTGTCTACCTGTTTCACACAGACGTAAGTGGGCTACAAGATCAACACGCTCTGCAGTGAATGTACAAATAAATCTGCTCCTTCACATCCATGTGACTGCCTACACCTCTACTCACCATCTCGGTTTCTTCAGTCGGTATCAAATCCACTATGTTTGGGCGTTCGTTGTTTCAAACACTATTCTTCTTCTTCTTCTTCGTTCGTGGGCTGCAACTCCCATGTTCACTCGTATGTACACGAGTGGACTTTTACGTGCATGGCCGTTTTTACCCCCGCCATGTAGGCAGCCATACTCCGTTTTCGGGGGTGTGCATGCTGGGTATGTTCTTGCTTCCATAACCAACCGAACGCTGACATGGATTACAGGATCTTTAACGTGTGTATTTGATCTTCTGCTTGCGTATACACACGAAGGGGGTTGAGGCACAAGCAGGTCTGCACATATGTTGACCTGGGAGATCGGAAATTCTCCACCCTTTACGCACCATTCGCCGTCACCGTGATTCGAACCCGGGACCCTCAGATTGAAAGTCCAACGCTTTAACCACTCGGCTATTGCGCCCGTCTAACTCTTTCTTTTCGTCATATGTCTGCGCTCAGCTCTTTCAAGTATGGTCAGCCTACCTCTTTGCAAAGTAACCACCCTCACCCGCCTCCTCCAACTTTCCGTCTATAGACTAGTTTTTTCTGGCTTTCGTCTTTATGAGTATATTTACATCGTTTACCTTACACCCCTTTTAGTTGTGTATGACAGTCAGTCGTGTCCGACTATGACCACCAGAACAGCAGAGGAGGCTTTCCTGACTATCTTGGCCAGAATTTGATCATAGTGGACAGTGTGCCAAAGTTACATCCCCACTCTCTCGGCCAAGAGGGTTTTAGGACAGTCAGTACTGGGATGGTTCGCAAAGGCCAACTAGCCCATAAGGCTGCAGCACTAAGAGCCAGTGTAATCTTCTCTCCTAATTTCGGTCTTAGTCCATCACAAAAGGCTTAGCTGTAAATGACTCCTCATAGCAAGGAGAAACCATTGATCGTACACATTTGAGTTGTGCATGCGCCCAAATGTCTCCTGTGGAAGTGCTTCGGTTTTTCTCCGAGCGGAACAATATTCAGCACTATCATCATCATTATCATCATCATCATTATCATCATCATTAGACTGCGGGACAAAGAGGCACAACGAAACGTCTTTCATTAAAATAGCAAAATAATCTAATGTAAACTCTCGTCTCTTTAATACGAAGCAGGGATATCTAACTTAACATGCAAAACGTTAGCTCCACACACAGAGACACAGACACAGACACAGACACACACACACACACACACACACACACACACACAGACATGCGCGTGCACTGTAAGAGTATTTTCATTTGAAAGCATCTAGGACATCAACGGTGACAAACACTTGCAGATATCATTACTTGAAGACAGGTGACCCAAAAACAAAAACAAAAAAGCAATGGAAAGCAGCACATTGTCACTTCATAACTCAAATCAAATGGAATGACTTGTAAACGAAAGCCAGGTTTGTTTCTCATGGTCACGTTTGCATTCACACAGCCGCGCATAAACTAAACAGACCAGAAACAATCAAAATACGAAGAAGAAAAAAAAAGAAGAAGAAAAAATAAAAGTAAAGAAAAAAAGATGCGTTCGTTCCAGCGCGCCAACATTTGCTCACGGGATATCCGATTTCTTTGTGCAGTATTGAACGTTACAAACAAACTCGAATCACTCTGAGCTGAACGGAACCAGGGCAATTATTATAACAGACCTCCGAAGTTGTGAGTAGTGTTCGGGGTATCTGCTGAGAGCCAGAGGACGTGCCTGCTTTTTAATAAATATTTTTTTTTATTGTCCGTTCATACTTCATGCAGTGCGGATTGTGGACCTCTTATGTTCGAGGACGTACGTACAGTTATAGTAGTAGTAGTAGTAGTAGGTTAGGGACAAAAACAAGCTTTGAAACTTATAAGCAGTCCCTTCTTTGATCTCATAACATATTTTGTAAAAGGGGTTGGTCAAGGTTCAATGCTTCATTTGCATTTTGTTCATTCATCAAACTCTCTAAAATAGGTCAGAATTTTGTAGAATTGTCCATTTGATTCTTGACTGAGTTTGTAAATGGTGCTTGTTTTAAATGCGATGGCAGATGGTTCCATACATTCGCCTCTCGTTTACTGAAGCAAACCTTTCTTGTGTTAGTAATTGAACGTTGTACAAAAAAAATAAAAAATCCCATCAGTATGTCTAGTGGAACTGTACTGAGGTGCAGAGAACTGATCCCAAGATACATCAACATGACCATTGGAAAGCTTATGTGTCTCAATGAGATCACCACGTATCCTCCTACCCCTAAGGGAAAATATTTTTGAATAAATTTATCGATCATTGTGTATGTGTTGCCGGTTGCGTGAACTCCGTTTCAGTGTATTCCGTTTCAGCAGCTCAAGGAGGCGTCGCTGCGTTCGGACAAATCCATATACGCTACACTACATCTGCCAAGCAGATGCCTGACCAGCAGCGTAACCCAATGCGCTTAGTCAGGCCTTGAGGAAAAAAAAAAAGGTGAATGTAGGTTGTGAACTGGTTAGAAGCTGACACAAGGAGGCACCGTGACCGTCTTGTGAATTTACCTGCAGCAAAAATAATGTGACTGGAACCTTGATCATGCTTCCTTAATACCCACGCCCATGCCCACCCCTCCCCCTTCGTTTTCCTCTTATAGTTTTTCCCGTTAGTCGGAATGGCAATCGTTTGGATCCCACGGTAACTTGATGTGAGCAGTTTCACATTATTCACTAAGACAAAGAAACAAAGAGAACAAAAAGAAAAAGAAAACCTCCAGTGTTTTGTCTCACGCGATGTTATAAATTTGCTTGAAACTATGGTTTATAATGGAGTTGTGAACCAGTGGATATGAACGAAGAATTTGTGTTGAGTTAGAGACGCCCCCCCCCCCCTTTTTTTTTCGGTGAGGGAGAGGGCGGGAGTGGTTGTTGTTTTCTTCTTCTTCACCCATATGCGTGCTGCAAATAGAAAACGTGCATTCAGTGCATGTAAAAATAACCACCGGCAGCCAAGTGGTTGTCCATGGCAAAGCTGTGTACAAAAATCTGCTTTGTTTTGGTAAAGAAAGATACAGAAAGGGAAATTTAAGTGGTTCTCAAAGGAAGCTTTTACGATCTTTTTCCCGACGAAGATTTGACCCTGACTGCTTATAGTAAACTTCCATAATGCAAAGAAAACAAAGTAAATACCGATATCACTACCTACCCTTTCTCCTCCTCTTCTTCCTCCTCCTCCTCCTCCTCTCTTTTCTTCTCCTTTCTGCTATGATCAGCATCATCTCGCTTGTGATTCTTGTCGTGGTGCTGTACGTGCTGGCACACCATACTCTGACATGGATTACATGGACTTTATTGTGCTTATCTAATCTATTGCACGCGTACACACGCGAAGGTGGTCCAGGCTCTGGAAAGCCTGTACATCTGTCAACTTTGGAGATTTGACGAAAATTTTCAGATTTAACATAAGGCAATGCCTGGATCGAACCCAGACCCTCCAGATTGAATGTCCGATGCTCTGACTACTCGGCTATCGGAAGCTTTAATCATTTGATAGAAGGGAGCTTATGAAAACGATGGTCTGGAATGGCGGTAGGAGGTATTTCACCGAATGAAATGAATGAGAGGAATCATCCTTTGATGGCATAAGTAAAAAGAGGTGTCTGAGAACAACATAAACAAGTGTACTTGATGAAATCTGAGGTAAAAAAACAACACAAAAACACCTGATTGCCAGGGGCGAAACTTCTAAAACTGATTGCGAGGGGTGAGACTTCCGTACGTCTCTCTCAACCCCAAAAAGGATCTCGTTTGCCATTTTCTTATTTCCGTAAGTAACCTAATCTTCTCTCGTGGGCTGCAACTCCCACGTTCACTCGTATATACACGTGTGGGCTTTTACATGTATGACCTTTTTTACTCCGCCGTGTAGGCAGCCATACTCCGTTTTCGGGGATAGTAACCTAATCAATGTTGCAAGGCCATCACCGGCTTGCAGGTGCAGTTCCACAACGATATCATGAAGTTATAAATACACACACACACAGATATATATATATATATATATATATATATATATATATATATACTACAGTGGATTTTACGACGAAATTTCACCAGGGACAAATCTCGTGTTGCCGTGGGCTCTTCTACGAGCGCTAAGAGAGAGAGAGAGAGAGAGAGAGAGAATGTCCTGCAGACAGTTCGACAAGATCTCCTTTCTTTGCCATCCTCCTTATGTAGACTGGAGCAAGTGAGAATGGAAAAATGGGGAGTGGACAATGGAAGAAAGGACGAATTTTCACATAACTAACCACTTACACTAATGATCGTTTTACCCATTTTCACACCACACACCCATCTAATGAAATTA
This sequence comes from Babylonia areolata, assembly GCF_041734735.1. Lineage (NCBI taxonomy): Eukaryota > Metazoa > Mollusca > Gastropoda > Neogastropoda > Buccinidae > Babylonia > Babylonia areolata. The sequence goes on from NC_134898.1 coordinate 31,888,087, forward strand.
CTGTTTTAAGCGCTCTGTCTATTGATGAAGGGAGAGGGGTGAGGAAAAGGAAATCCTTGCTCCAAGCTCGAGAAAGGACTTCAGCAGTGTCAGCAATGCATAGCCATATCAGGCATGTTGTATTAACGGTACATTGCAATTAATGAAATCATGATAAATGTGTTTGCCCCATGCCATAGAAAATTTTCTTTGCGAGATTTAAAAAGGTGCCGCGAGTTTAATGATGAGACCATAAAAATGGGTATATGTTGATGCTTTGATAACTTGGTGATGAATGACAAGCAAAACATAACCTCAAGTTTGAAATATAACACGAAATAACCTCAAATAAACGACGCTGATACCATTACTCTCACGACAATGACGCATTGTGATAACGATAATAACTACACCATACGGCTTACGACTGTTCAGAAAGATAAGACGACGGAAATACCACGCGTGGTTATTGCTGCAGTATACCTACTATAAAGTTAACGACGATGGTGGTGATGATGATGATGATGATGATGACTGAAACATTTGATGATGCTAATGCTAACGAATGCGTCGACAATAACGACAGCGACGACGATGATGATAACGATTGGTGGTGCTTGCGCAAATGAAGGCGATTACGACGACAATGATGATCACGATGATGACGATGTGATAACAGTTGGTAGTGCCGACTCTATCGAAGACAGACGATGACGATGACGATCACAAAAGAATAGATGGCTGCATGAAGTAAGAGCGATAACGACGTTACCTGCTGATTTTTGACTCACTGTGTGTGTGTGTGTGTGTGTGTGTGTGTGTGTGTGTGTGTGTGTGTGTCCCACAGGAAACTAACGAGACCGAGAAAAGAAAGCAACAGCATGGACTCCGCAGTAACAACGACGACGACGACGAACCACCAGAGACCGGAACCAACAGCGCCAGAGAGCAGCATACCTTCAGCTCTACAAGGCCCCACCACCACTTCCAACACCACCACCACCACCACTACCAACGCCACAACCGCCACAGCCACCCTCACCGACGAAGCCACCAGGAAGCCTGTCGAGACCCCTTCTTCATCTTCAGGCACGACACGTGCTGTACCAACAGGCTTGTCAGCAACGACAGGCAAGCTTCGGCGCTGCGTCATGTGTGCCAAGCGGTTTTGTGGCCCGGACGTGGTCACCTTGCCGTGTCACCCGGTGTGCAGGCTGTGCATGGACCTGCTGGTGGGCTACAGGGATCAGGCCAACGTGGTGCAGTGCGTGCGCTGCCTCCGTCACTACCCCATGACAGAGCTGTGGCGAGAACAATTCGATGTGAGTGGTTAGTTTTTTTTTTTTTTTTTTTTTTTTTAAGTGGGGTGATGGCCTAGAGGAGGAGACGCGTCCGCCTAGGAAGCGAGAGAATCTGAGCGCACAGGTTCGAATCCCGGCACAGTCGCTAGTACTTTACCCCCCCCCCCCCCCCCACCCCCCCTTCCATTAGACCTTGAGTGGAGGTCTGGAAACTTGTCATTCGGATGAGACGATAAACCGAGGTCCCGTCTGCAGCTTGCAGCACGTAAAAGAACCACGGCAACAAAAGGGTTGTCCCTGGCGAAATTCTACAGAAAAATCCACTTCGATAGGAAAACAAATAAAACTGCAGACAGGAAAAAAACCCACAAAAAAAACAAACAAACAAAAAAAACCACCACCAAAAATGGGTGGCGCTCTCAGTGTAGCGATGTGCTCTCCCTGGGAGAGCAGCCCGAATTTCACACAGAAAAATCTGTTGTGACCACAAAGAATAACACAATACAATGCAACACAGTTTGTTTGTTTCTCAAGGTGGTGTCACTGCGGTTCAGACAAATTCATTCATGTACAGCTACACCACCTCTGATAAGGCAGACAGATGTTTGAGCAGCAGCGTAATCCATCGTTCTTGTCAGGCCTTGAGCGTCGATACACGGTACACACCACATCTACTGGGTAGATGCCTGACAAACAGCATAACCCAACGCGCTTAGTCAGTACTTGTGTGCATGCGTATAATGTTTGTTTACCTGTCAGAGTGGATTTCTTGGACAAAATCACTTTAAAATTTATTTATTTTAATTTTGCCAAGGGACAACACTTAGGTTGCCATGTTGTTGTTTGTTGTTGTTGTTGTTGTTGTTATTATTATTATTATTATTATTATTATTATTATTATTATTATTACTACTACTACTACTACTACCTTTTTTATTTTTTTTTATTTTTTAAAATTTTTTATTATAATTATTATTTATTTATTTATGTAAGCTTATCTATTATTTATTCACCTTTATTTTTATTTATTTATTTATTTATTTATTTATTCTTTTTTTCTTTTTATTTATTTATTTATTTATTTATTTATTTTTTCTCAAGGCCTGACTAAGCGCGTTGGGTTACGCTGCCTCCTTGAGCTACAGAAACTGAAACTGTTGTTGTTTTGACAAGCCAAGTGCGTGCTGCTTCCCGGGGCCTCGGTTTATCGTCTCATCCGAATGGCAAGACGCACAGTTTGATTTTCCAGTCGAAGTTGGGAGAAAGGGGCGAGAATCGGAATGGAACCCATACACTCACGGACATCTTAATCATTCTGCTATCTTCCCTGTTGTGTGAGTGGATGTGTGGGCATTGAGTGAGTGAGTGAGTGCCAGTGTGAAAGGGGTGGGTGGCTGGATAACTGGGTGGGCATGGGGAGGGATGGGGTGGGTTCAGGTTGGGGGTTAGATGGGGGGTGGTGGGGGTGGGGGGAGGGTGTTGTGGGTGGACTTGAGGATGCATCTTCCATGAAAGGGCGAGTGGGGGGAGGGAGGGAGGTGGGGTACAGGGAGGAGAAGGAGGGCGTTGTATATGGTTACCTTCTCATGCTCGAACCAGCAAGGGGCGAGAAGAATGAACTGCCGACGTCACCATTGCAGAGAGTGGTGCAGTGTGTGCAGTGCCTCCGTCGGGAAAGTCCTATCTTAGTGTCCTGAATTCACGGACCTATCTTGCCGGCAATTTTCGAACATGGTTGAAACGAAATTATTATTACCATTAGTAGACCTTCTAACTCATCTTCGGTGGTTTCCGAATCAATTTTTGGGTGGTTATGTATTCAGTTTTGATGCCGATTCGGTCGCTAAACTAACGTGCCGCCGTCTTTTCTCTCTCTCTCTCTCTCTCTTTCTTTCTTTTCTTTCTTCCATTTTTAGCCCTGGCCCGCGGCAAACCATGAAAAGGTAAACCAAAACATGGCGACTTGAACTCTGTGTTTTCCCGTGGTGTTGCGCCTAATTCTTGATTAGAAGTGGCGATTACACGCAGCAGGTCATTTTTTATGCCTCCATTTCAAAACGCACGAAAAAAAAAATCGTTTTGGTATGACCTGGGTCCACTGAAGTGCATGTTTATTGTGGGAAAGTTGTTTGTCATTTGTGTGTAGCGTGGTGCTTGTGAGTGTCCGTGCATGCGTGTGGGTGTGTGTGTGTGTGTGAGTGCATGTTGCAGGCATGTGTTTTCTGGAGGGCGTCATGAGTGGGTGGGTGAGTGGTTTTCAATGTTCAATTGCACGAGTGTATTCTGGCATGTGTTGTGTGTGTGTGTGTGTGTGTGTGTGTGTGCGGGCGCGCGCGCCAGTGTATGTGTGCATATACTTAATTCGGCCCTATGGCTAAGTAGGCATTATGCATTATGCTTTCTCTGGGCTCCCTGAAAATTGAAACAGAAACTTGACAATGAAAATAAAATGACGACACTTACTAGCTGACTGACAAAATCCTGTACCTCTCTCATTCCCTACCCTCCTCCCCAATGCTCTCCCCCCCACCTCCCCATTCCCCTCCAACGCCCCTCCTTCCATCAGAAAAACAAGGTAAGCCAACGGAACGACGACACGGACAGCGGCGAAATCCGGCCATGCCACCGCTGCAAACTGCGCAGCAGGGGGCGGGACCTTCCCCACGCCGAATACTTCTGCTACCAGTGCCAGCAGCCTCTGTGTCGTCACTGCCACCGGCTCCTCCACAGCCCCCGTCCTTCGTCGTCGTCGTCATCATCACCAACCCAACAACAACGCAGCCCCTGGCGGAGGAGACAACGACAACGACAACGACGACGATGTCATCACATCGTCATCCCCCTGGCCCCTGCGGACTGGTCCCACCTGACGCACCTGGACATGACGCTGTGCAGCAGCCACGGGGGCCAGCCGCTGTCCGTCTTCTGCCTCGCCTGCCGCGTCAGTGTCTGCGACGTGTGCCACGAGCTGGAGCACGCCGACCACGGGCCGTGGTGGGGGTTCCGGACCAACCTGCAGAACGCGCGCAACACGCTGCTGGACCGGCTGAACCTCCTGCTGGAGCAAAAGAAGCTGGTGTCCCGCCTGCTCCACTGCCTGCGCTCCCTCGTCGTCGTTTCCTCTCAGCTGCCAGCGCCAGCTTCTTATACAGCAGAGTCTCCCTCCAGGGGTGCGGAGGAGGTGTCAGCGGGCAACTCGTACCACTCAGGTCTGTGTTGTTCATGGGTGTTTAGAGGAAGAGGTAGTAGTGGTGGTGGTGGTGGTAGTGGTGGTGATGGTGGTAATAATCACTCAGGTCTGTGTTGTTCATGGGTGTTTAGAGGAAGAAGTAGTAGTAGAAGTAGTGGTGGTGGTGGTGGTGGTGGTAGTAGTAGAAGTAATCCCTCAGGTCTGTGTTGTTCATGGGTATTTAGTAATAGTAGTAGTAGTAGTAGTAGTATAAGAAGAAAATGATGGTGGATTGGTCTTTGTTGCCTTTGTTATCTGGAAGATGATTTCGTGAATGGGTCTGGGGTTGTTGTTTTTGTTTGTTTTGTTTTGTTTTTAATTTAAGTACATGAAATGATGGACAAATGACCGAAATAATTAAGACGGTGCCTTGACTGAAAAAAATCGTGGACGGTACAGACAGTAACACTGCAGAGTCAGACACGGGTCCAACAGCGACTGGTACGGGCACCGCCATGGATGACTGTGGTTATGATGACTCTGAGGTAACTGGCAGCCACAAGAGTCAATCAGTTCTCAATAAGTTCTTTGTTCGAAATGCACGTGTATAAAAGCAGGCTGTCACATTTTTTCCTCGTATCTTTGCAGGCCAAAATCAGCGACGGAAAAGAAAGGACGGTGACATCGATTCCAGTGCCTGCTGGGATGAGGAGTGTCCGTTACCCCAGAGAATGAAGAAAACGTGTAAAAGGACACTGCGGCAGAAGAGGCTCTTCGAACCAGCTGGAGCAGAGACCCCAGATGACAACCACAGACAAGTCCGTTTCGGAGGTTTGTGTCTCGGAGAACTGTCAACCGGCACACAGCCTTCTGACACACCGGGGGTTTCGTCTTTTCTTTCAGACACTGTCACACCGTCTGGTGTGGCTGTGGACTCTGCAACAAGCACTGACATGTCGCAATCTGATATGCTAGAGCCCCATTCTGATAGCATGCACAATGAGACGGTACAGTACAGTCCCGATACAGCAGAGATTATACAATATCATTCAACTCGGGCACAGACAGAGAATGCACAGTCCCATTCCAGTGCGACGCGACCAGAAATAACACGGTCACATTCTGAGACGGTGTGGTCAGAGGTGAAAGAATCCCTTTGTGATGCTGCACAGTCAGAGATTTTGCAGTTCGACTGTGAGACCACGCGGCAATCGTGTTGTCACTCTGCCCAGTCAGACATTCTGCATTCTGATTCCGAAACCACACAGTCGGAGACAGTGTCAGATTCAGATTCTACACAACCAGACAGTCTGCATGCCGATTCTGATACCACACGATCGGAGACACAGTTACAGTCAGATATCGTACAGTCACACTGTGCATCAACTGGACCGCTGTCTCTGTTGGATAGCCTTCTCTCTGTAGAGGTTTCCTTACTGGAGTATACTCCACTCGCCCATGTGGTATCATCACTAGATTCAGACGCTGAATCCTCAGACAAGTTCTCAGACAGTGAGTCGTCAGTATCCACGTCATCAGAAGTGGAAGCCGCCGGAACCCCACTGTGGAATTGGGCAGAAGGCGATGTGACCGTGGTCAGTGCACAACCAGGCTCCGTGTCACCCCAGTCATCACTGTCAGTACGGTGTGGGTCATCCAGATGTGCACGATCACCGTCCGACAGCGAGCTGTTGAATCACACACCAACATCCTCGCGGTCAGAGAGCCAGTCGTCGTCTGAGGCTGAAATGGTCAGTGTCACAGCGCTGGATGATGCTCAGTCAATCACTGCAACAACATCACACTCCGCACCTTTCGACACTCTTTTGTCACGGAAAGTTCCGTCATGCTTGACATCAAAGCATGTTTTGTCAGACGTGACATCATCAAATTCTGCAACATCAGACATTAAAGCATCACACTTAACGCCATCCTCATCGAGCAATGCATCACCAAACACTACACAATCAGATGCTGTCTTATCAGACATTTCAGCACCGAACTGTGCACCCACAGAAACCGTGTTCTCAAACAGTGCGACAAACAGTGCACGACCCAGCATAGAGCCATCAGACGTCACGCCGTTCTTTTCTTCCCCAGCAGACACAATGTCATCGAATACTGTGTCTTCAAGTTGTCCGTCATCAGAAGTTATGGTGCCAGACGCGGACTCCCTACCATCAGACAGCACGTCTTCAGACGTTGAGTCATCGAGTATACCACTGGATACTGTACGATCAGACACAGTATTACCATATTCTTCCCTGCCACAGGCAGGGATACCCGACACAGGGCAAGCAGACCATCACCAAGCCGCCTCTTTTGACAATCATGTCGTCAGTTGCTCAGTGGAGGCAGAGCGACAAATCGCCGACAACGACGACAACACTGTGGTCGATACATCTTCACCAAACGACCACCCGGAGATAGGGGACCAGGGAACGCCGCAAAACAACGAGATGGCGGAGATGGTGAGAGAGGTCTTCGGCGACTCTTTGTTGCGACTCGTGGAGGACGTGCAGACTGTGCACGGCATGCTGGATGGGCGTGTGGCCGAGCTTGCCTACGACCTGTACAACGACAAACTGGGCAGCCTGTGCTCCACCTACCCCTGGATGAACGCCAGGCCGGTCATCAGCGAGGCGGTGCACGCCACCTTGAAGGCGATGTTCCCTGACGGCACCAGCTCCTCCTCCTCAACCTCCAACACCACCGTGGGCCCAAGCTTCTGGAACAACTCCGCAATGAGCGGCAGACTTGCGCAGCTCGACAGCAGATTCGACGGTACAGATAGTTACACTGCAGAGTCAGGCACTGGTCCAACAGCGACTGGTACGGGCACCGCTAGGGATGAAGAATACGATGACTATGGTTATGATGACTCTGTCACTTCAGATACTGGTTTCACAGCAGCTGACGATTGCACCACCAGGGTGGACTACTGTTCCCATTCAAATACACGCAACGAGCAGGACGTGCTTGTACTGGCAGAGGTGGCAGGGGGAGGGTTGGACGCTCAAAGGAACGGTGATCTGAACATCTACTCGCTCCTGTCTGCACACAAGTCGGACAACTTTGGCACAACAGCGATGGGTGCTGCGAAAGACAACGATGTTGTGCCCCATCCCTGGTTTCTTGGCTAAGAAGGAAGAACAGCACACTATATAATCCTGTCAATGAAACGCATTTATGGATACATGAAAAGTCATACACCGTTGTTTTGCCTTGCACGAAAAATCGCAGATCGTAGGTTGGTGTTCCATGGAAAGTCACAGATCATAGGTTCGTGCGGCATAAAGTCACAAATCATAGCTTTGTATCGTATGAAAAGTTATAGATCATAGGTTTGTATTGCATTGAATGTCACGTCATATTTTTGTATTGTATGAAAAGTCACAGGTCATGGGTTTGTATTGCATGAAAGGTCACAGGTCATAGCTGTGAATTATATAGACAGTCACATATAACAGACTTGTGTTACATAAAAAGTCCTATACCACAGCTTTGTTTTGCATGAAAAGAAATAGGTCGCTGTTCCATGAACAGCCACATGTTACAAGTGTTGCATGGAAAGACACAGATCATGCATTGCTTTGCACTGCATGAAAAGTCAGATTACAGCTTTGTGTTGCGTGTTAAGTCACAGATTACAGTTTTTATGTGGCACGATAAGTCAAAATCATAGCTTAGTGTTACATGGAAAGTCAAAGATCATAACTCTTGTGCAACGGTACAGAGTGCAATCCACCTATTAGCAGCTACAACGGAGAGTAGAGCATCTAATCCTCCAGTGTATTTGAACACAGGCTATTTATCGCCACGTCCATTGCGATTTTCCACGTTGGTTCCGACAATGGGGACTATTTTAGGAGACTCCTTTGTGCCGATACTCTACCCGTTCAGCTCAATGTCTCTGTATGGGCCAGTGTGAAAGCTTCCGCATTCCGTGCGTTTTCACTGGACAAGTGGACAGAAAATCTGAACGTTATTTCAGAATAGTACAGGCCAAACAGATGAAAGACAAATAATTCATTCAGCTGGCAAACCAAGCATACATTGGCATGTGCAATTTTAAGACTTAAAACACGTGAGAGAGAGAGAGAGAGAGAGAGAGAGAGAGAGAGAGAGAGTTTTAACCAAGCAAATACCCAACACATCTTGTATGCTGAATAGTAGTCGCTAAAAAACAGTGGCATGGATATGTTTCACGTATGTATGTGTGTGTGTGTATAATCGGAAATACATTTAAAACGAGAGATATAAGAAGAACAAAAATCACTGGTTATGAATATGTATAAACGGTTTAATGTATGAACAAGCCACCCTCAAATGTTACACAGCATGTAAATGGGTACTTGCCTCTCAGAGAGACAGACAGACAGACAGAGAGAGAGAGAGAGAGAGAGAGAGAGAGAGAGAGAGAGAGAGAGAGAGAGAGAGAGAGAGAGTTTTAACAGATATGTACCAATAAATAGTATACAGCGTTTACATGATGTATAAAAAAAATCACAACTTGACCCAAGTAGATAGTGATGATGAGTGATCCTGTAGTTTTTTTCTTGACCGACTCAGATTAAAGAAACTGTTGGCAGATGTGTGCTTGCTCGCCACACACGTGTGTGCACGGCACATGCCTGTGTATAGGGTGTGCACACGCATGGAAGCATGCATACGCGTTTGATTTGCTCTTTCTATGGGATAAATGTACTGGGGGTGTACGACTGGCGACGAGGCTGAAATAGCAAGAGTGAAAAATATTATCTCCTGCATTGATCTACAGGGTTTACTGTTATCTGCAACTGACTGGAATAGTTGACTATCTGTAAAGGAACGTGGCTGTGAAAAACTCAACAACATCGATTCTGTTTAACATTTATCAAACATTGGATTCTTGCTATCATCTGCAGTTTGGCCACATTGTAAATCTCTGTGTCATTGTATATAGCCTTAGTATTATCATTATTATCATCATGATTAATATATCATTATATTATTATTATCATTATTATCTTTTTTTTACATTGTGCATGGTGTGTTGAAGTTTTAACTTCATCATTTTAGCATTAAAAAACCCCAACTCTTTTAAACAAGTATCAGTCTTACATTCAGTTTTATTGTCAACAGAATTTCAGTGGAGGCATGTTCTTCTTCCTTGCATTTGGTTGTTTTATGGATTAAATGTTTATGCCTGTATGAGACTGTGATACTGTTTTATGTTGGAGTGTGTACAGAGGAGTGATAGATAAAGTGCGTACGATATCCTGTGTTTATTAGCGTTGATGAAGTCAGTTTCAGTTTCAGTAGCTCAAGGAGGCGTCACTGCGTTCGGACAAATCCATATACGCTACACGCCAAGCAGATGCCTGACCAGCAGCGTAACCCAACGCGCTTAGTCAGGCCTTGAGAAAAAAAGGGTGAATAAATAATGGATAAATACATAAAAAATTACTACTACCACTACTAATATGTATAAGGCGCAAAAACGTGATGAAGTCAACTATAAGCGTACATAAATAAATATATGAATAAATAAATAAATAATAATTGTAATATAAAAAGTAGTAGTAGTAATAATAATAAAAATAATAAAAAAATAAAAAAATAAAAAAGACAACAACGATGATAAATAAGCAAATAAATGTAAAACATGGAGACACATTCACACATACACCCACATATGCATAACAGATATGCACCAAACACGCAGTTTCACAGATATGAAAGCACAGTCAGCATCTGAAGTCAGCATCTGTACATAGCATGTGTTAATATGTGAACACACAGACACAGACACACACACACACACACACAAAGACAAGGCAAAAATGCAAAAAAGTTTATTTCTTGTGCCTCTTTGATTTTTTTTCTCTCAGAAAACAGTAAGTGGAATTTAATGACTTTGGGTAGTTCTTATAACTAGATGAACACTTTTGTCTGACCATTTCAAAAAGACACACAAACAAATGGCGAAACTCATAAGCAATGTCGGGAACATTATACACACACACACACACACACTCTCTCTCTCTCTCTCGCACCCTCGCACACTCACACGCATGCATACACATGAACTTTTTTTTTAGCATGTGAACTCTCTCTCACTCAAATTTCAGTTTCTCAAGGACACATCACTGCATTCGGACAAATCCATATTTATATACTACACCACAACTGCTGGGCAGATGCCTGACCAGCAGCATAACCCAACGCGCTTTGTCAGGCCTTGAGTGCATGCATGTATATTTGTGTACCTATCAGAGTGGATTTCTTCTACAGAATTTTGAAGGAGGACACCACTCTCCTTGCCATAGGTTCTTTTTCACAAAGCTAAGTGCGCGCTGCACACAGGACCTCAGTTTATAGTCTCATCCGAATGACTAGACGCTCAGTTCAATTTGACAGTCACACTTGGGAGAAAGGGCGAGAGTGGGATTCGAACCCAGAACCTCACAGACTCTGCACTGGCAGATGAGCATCTTAACCAGTCGTTCGGATGAGAAGAGAAGATGTATGAGAAGATGCGGCAGCAGTCCTGGCCTGGGGGTGCTGACCTCAACACCAAGCTCTGGGGGACGGCAGCCGATCTTCACCGGACGTCCGAGTTTGTGGCATCCCTTGGACTACGACCCTGTTTTATGACTGCGTAGCTGTCGAACGCAAAAGAAAGAAAGAAAGAAAGTTCGGATGACACTATAAACCGCGGTCCTTGGTGTACTGAAAAAGAACCCATGGCAATTTCAGTGTGATGCAGAAGAAATCTGCTCGCATTGGTACACACACATATATGCATGCACTCAAGGCCTGACTAAGCACGTTGGGTTATGCTGCTGGTCAGGCATCTGCCCAGCAGTTGTGGTGTAGTAGTGTATTCGGCAAAGAAGCAGCTGATATCCACTAAACAGTGCAGTAACAGATGTGTGTGTGTGTGTGTGTGTGTGTGTGTGTGTGTGTGTGTGTGTGCGCACATTCAAAGGTCAAGATTTCATTTTTCTTTCAGTAAAGTAGCAGCTGATATCCACTGAGCAGTACAGTAACATACAAGGAAAACTGGTTGTGGCAAAGGTTGGAGAGCTGCCTCACAAGAAAAGGCCCCCACTATCTTGGACAATTTACACATCAATTGTTGCGCAACAAACCCATCTTCCTTACCACACTATTACAGTCAAAACAATACCAGAGCAGTCACCAATCTGTCTATTGCTCAAGGGAACTAGTCACAGTGGTTAAAGAAACATTTATCCTTTTGCTCCTTTTGGTGTGAAAACATCAATGTTATGTTTCAGTCCAGTGATGTCAAATTGAAAAAAAAAAAAAAAATTAAATAAACACTTATTTTAAAAAAAAATCAAACTTCACCATATTAACATATATTTTCCAGATCATGTACAAGTTACACACCCTTTCCAAGTTTCATGAATTTTCTGAATTTGTGTTTTCTTCCCAGCACAAAAGAAGTTGCATAATTCGAACATCGACCAAGGTGATCGATTTCAATCTATTTAAAATCTGAGTACTTTTTGGAGATTCCAAAACAAAATTAAATATACACCAAGTAGTTCTGATGTATACAACGTTCCTAGCAAATTCTGTTTCCTCAGCCTTCACCTTCTTTTCTGCTGTTCTACTCAATCTGCAGTCCATTTCAATCTGCAGTTTGTGATTGTGGCAACAAAAGTTTAAACCATTAATATAATGGTTTTATGTATGTATCTGCATATATATATATGTAACAAGCATTTATTACTCTCTTCATGACTGAATGTGTATATCTTTTAGACTTTGTGTGACATTTGATTTTCGTATAGTAAGTTCTTACAATGGAATATCTGACAAAAACTAGCACAATCATAACCACTGTTAATTGGAATATCCTTGATAAAGTTTCGCCACTGTGAGAATGAGACAAAACCTGTGTCTGAGAATACAAGATAGAATATGTTTTACATTACCATTTATCACTTTTTGCTGTCAATTAACCCTGACCCAAACATACCATTCTACATCTAACAAGAACTGAATTGGTAGGAAATATTTATCCATGCAGTATATTCGACATTGTGTTTCAATGTAAACTTCCTTTGCAGTATTTTTTACACATCATGATTCTCATAATACCCATATTCCACACTGACACTGCAGAACAGGAATAGCAATTTTCAGATACATGTCTACAACAACAGGCATTATCATTATTTTTATCATTATGAGCATTTACGCCTAATCTTGAAAACAACCCCTAGGAGTTAACAAATGGAAAAAAAACACATGTAAGTATCAAAAAGGAAAAAAATGAACACAAGATACAAAACATTATGAAATCATTCAAAGGCAAAACAAAGGCAAAAAATCAAAAACGAACTTAAAAAGAGTCAAACAGATGAGAGTCTGCTTTCAAATATCAACTTAAGGCCAGACACTACAGTAAAGTTCATATCAGAGGTGTTTGTTGCCTTAATTTAAAATGTATTACACTTTGAAAGTATATTTACTGGGAAGTTCAAAACTATTCTTTTTTTGGCGTTTGGACCTCCGGTTGCCATGGAAACAATCCAAGATGGCTGCCAAACAAAATTTTTTAAAAGCCTAAGGCTTTTTTTCAATTGCACTTAGCCAAAATCTGTTTTTTGATCTAGTTTAGGAATGTTAATATCTATAAAAGTACGGATAGCTTTTTGATGTAATGACAAATTTATATTTTTGAGAATTATTTTTGGTCAACGCAGTTATATTGCACCGATTGTTCTAAATAAAATTCAAATAAAACATAACTATACATTTTGTTTCAAAAAAGCAGCGACATCTCCAGCACTCATCCGTCCCTGATGGAGCTGCAGGCTTGTAAGGCTGATGTCCACATAAAGCTTGTCCATCACTGTCGAAAGCTCTGTGGCTCCTTCGTTGAAGACGCTGACAGCACGTGCCACGCTTCCCTCCACCCGGCGCCGGCCCATGAAGGACGTCTTGGGGCAGTGTGACCAGATCATGCCATTCAGACACTCGTTGGCATTCTGAGTGCCCCCATGCTCAAGTCTCTTCATCAGATTGTCATCAGGTCTGCATCAGTCTCGGCATAGGCATTCCTGATGTAAAGTCCGGGGAAAAAAAAATTCTGAAACTCAAACTCACTCACTCACTAACAGCCATTTTTGGTTCATGCTGAAAAGGGATGAGCTATTGTCAATTATTCAGGCAGGGAAATGGTGGGTCTTCAGTCTGGATGTGAAAGCGAAGATGAATGATGGAGAGGCTGAGGCAATTGATTCCAAAGAACTGCGTTGGTTCGAACCAATGTGTGTAGCCAACGCAGTTCTTTGGAATTCATCTGCAACATTGTCCCACATTCTGTTGCTTTATGTCATGAATAAATGAATATTGACATGGTTCCAGCTCAAAATATATTATCTGTTGTTGTTTTTTGTAGTTGTTTTATTATTATTATTTTTAAAAATAAAATGTTCTTATTCATCTGAAAAACATTCTTTTGTCTAAAATGCTAATTTCAGGTAATAAAACATGCAATTTTTGCGATAGGAATAAAAACAACAGCAAAACAATCACTAAATGTTGAGTGCCTGTTTCCATGTGTCTTTTGAACACAGTCAGAAAACATTCTAAAATGATTTGCTACTACTGTGAACGATTATCTTAAATTACTGAATCAGTTCTGTTTGGAAATGATGAAAACAAAAACCAACAACAACCAAAAAGCATGACATGAACAGATGAAAATTAATATTCAATTCAATACAGGTACCGATATAGTTATCTTTCTTTTTTTTCATTTTTTTTTCATGTAGATGATACCATTTCACAAGCTAATTTCAGGTGTGCCTTGCATATAGAACTCGATACTTTTCTAAAAATGATATGATCAATTATGCATCTGTTTTTATCACTCATGTGCTTTCATTGCTGTTTACATTTTGGTGGAAATTATCAATGTTGTTACTTCATATCCCCCATGCCCCAAATGCGGTCAAAGGATGAAATATTCTTTGTTCTTGATTCATGGGGGATTGTGGGACTTGATGATTTTCTGCAAGAGTACACAAATAAAGAAATAAGGCACCTGCACACTGCACCATTCTTAATCCACAAAGCACCGCAACTGGAATTCAAACCCAGGACCCTGAGACTGAAGGAACAATGCTCATACCACTCAGCTCTTACCATGACTGTCAGATCCTACACTTGAATCACGAACCAGGTTATAAACATATTCACAGTCTGTGGTTCGAGTGCAAACCGTTTGGAAAAAGGATTAAACAATGTTCAGAGTGCAGAAAACTTTGTTTTCTTTCTGAGAAAGCACATTATGCACAATCAAAGGATTGGCCAGCAAACAAATAGTATGAAACCCCACAACACCACTACAATCTTTTTTCTTGGAACTAACCTGAACCTTCTCACCTCAAATGTTTTTGTTGGAACTATGCGAACAGAACCTGTTGGTCAAAAAATAGAAGAACAGAATAATCAAAACACGCATATTCATGAATATAAAAAAGACTGTTATGAAATCTAAAATAAAGTAAACAATAGATGAAATCAAGTACCAAAAGCGTGATGTTAAGTTATTATCTGATTCTCTTTGTATGTCAAGCTGGATACTGTCATCTAGGACATTGCCTGGGGTACTGTGGTGTGATCGATGCATGTCAATGTCTGTGTGGTCATCAGATTCTGCTTGTATGCCATACTGGATACTGTCATCTGGGACATTGCCTGGGGGATTGTGGTCTTGTTGATGCAGGTCAATGTCTGTGTAGTCGTCTGACTCTGCTTGTACGCCATACTCGAAGCTGTCATCTGGATCATTGCCTGGGGCACTAAGGTCTGGTGGATGCATGTCAATGTCTATGTGGTTGTCAGATTCTACTTGTATGCCATACTGAATACTGTCATCTGGGACATTGCCTGGGGGATTGTGGTCTTGTTGATGCAGGTCAATGTCTGTGTGGTCATCAGATTCTACTTGTATGCCATACTGAATACTGTCATCTGGGACATTGCCTGGGGGATTGTGGTCTTGTTGATGCAGGTCAATGTCTGTGTGGTCATCAGATTCTACTTGTATGCCATACTGGATACTGTCATCTGGGACATTGCCTGGGGGATTGTGGTCTTGTTGATGCAGGTCAATGTCTGTGTGGTCATCAGATTCTACTTGTATGCCATACTGGATACTGTCATCTGGGACATTGCCTGGGGGATTGTGGTCTTGTTGATGCAGGTCAATGTCTGTGAGGTCATCAGATTCTACTTGTATGCCATACTGGATACTGTCATCTGGGACATTGCCTGGGGGATTGTGGTCTTGTTGATGCAGGTCAATGTCTGTGTGGTCATCAGATTCTACTTGTATGCCATACTGAATACTGTCATCTGGGACATTGCCTGGGGGATTGTGGTCTTGTTGATGCAGGTCAATGTCTGTGTGGTCATCAGATTCTACTTGTATGCCATACTGGATACTGTCATCTGGGACATTTCCTGGGGGATTGTGGTCTTGTTGATGCAGGTCAATGTCTGTGTGGTCATCAGATTCTACTTGTATGCCATACTGAATACTGTCATCTGGGACATTGCCTGGGGGATTGTGGTCTTGTTGATGCATGTCAATGTCTGTGTGGTCATCAGATTCTGTTTGCTGGCTATTCTGGATACTGTCATCAAGGACATTGTCTGGTGGACTAAGGTCTGGTGGATGTAGGTCAATGTCTGTGTGGTCGTCTGACTCTGCTTGTATGGCATAGTTGAAGCTGTCTGCTTGGACATTGCCTGGAGGACTGTGGTCTGGTGGATGTAGGTCAATGTCTGTGTGGTCGTCCGATTCTGCTTGCTGAACATCGATGCCTGCAAGGTCAAATATGTGCTGTGAGTTGGACTCTTCATCTTGTTCTTCCTGCACACCAAAACAGAAGATGAAAAACACAAATGACCATTATGAGCGCCTCTGAGAAAAAGGGAAGTGGGAAGTGGAAAAAACAAAATCAACATCATGAGTGCTTCCCAGTAAAAGGGAAGTCAGTTCAAACAAACAAACTTACCTCTATAGAAAACATGAGACAAAAAGAATCCACCCATTATATAAAAAAAAAAAAAATAGAAGAAAAGAAAAAGAGTAAAACAGAAAAACAGCATAGCAATTCATGAAATGTCAAAGTGTTATTCAGGAATGTTAAAATTTTGATATAATCCTTAAAAGACAACTATACTGATATTGCATTGCAATTAATGAAATAATTGTTGAACAAGAGAAGGAAAGCCTTCATGGCTCATCTGTGATTCAAACTGATTTAATACAAAGAAATAATGAGGAGTGCTAAACAAATGAAGAAAACCATTTGATCAGTGTTAAAACTGGCAGACAACTCAAATATTTGATGTTGTGCTAGATCAGCACAAATTATGATTGAAAAGTGCTGAAATCCATGAAAAAATTCAGTTTGACCCTGCATGCTCAACACCAGAGAACATGGTTTTGTCAAGCCAACCAACTGTGGCTGATGGAAAAAAAACAATGTTTAAATTCACCACAGACCTCAAATGCACACACACACACACACACACACACACACACACACACACACACACACACACACACACACACACACACACAACTGAAAGAGGGTTATGTCATATATCATTTTGTGTATAGAAATAAAAAAAAGAAAAAAAAATAATAATAAAGGAAAAAGAAAACCCTACCGGTAAAATCAGTGGATCATCATTTTCTTCCAGCTCCTGACTCTCCTGTATGGGCACAGTCAGCTCCGGTCCTGGAGTTTGCACAGAATTTTCAAGAAGCACCTCAAATGTTCCATCCAGCAAAATCAAATACTTAGAAGAATAAGATAAAAAGGCTTCTTATCCTTCACAATTTGGTAACCAAAAATGGTGACAATTAGTTAAATCGTTTATGAGTAAGAAGTGTGTCGATTCAAATGAAATACCGCCCTTACGATTTAACAATAAGATATACTACATAAAAAAAAACCCTAACATATTTAATGGGTATTTTGTTAAAAAGTCTACGATAGAATCTAGCATTTGTACTCTTCCAGTCATCCCTCAGTTAGAAAATGAAAATATCTGAATTAAGTTAACAATCCCAGAAGTGACTGAGGTATAACAAACAATAAACAAAAACAAAGCAGCTGGGCCAGATCTTATACATAACAGATTACTCACTGCATCTGCCCAGATTATATCTGAACCACTAACAAGATTATTTAATAAATGTTTGGATCACAAGGCAGGTTTCCATTGCTGAGGAAAATCGCACATGTGACTCCTTTATATAAAAAGGGTGAAAGGGAGCTGTCCTCAAATTACCGTCCCATTTCATTATCAAGCTGTGTAGGTAAAGTAAGAAAAATGCATCCACAGACATGTATATCATTATCTCAAAATAAATAGTATTATTACACATGCACAATCTGGATATATTCCTGGTTATTCAACTCTTAACCAATTAATAAATATCTATGACGATTTATGTGGTGAATATGACTGAGGTATCCCTACCCAAGTTGTATATTTTGATATTTCAAAGGCTTTTTGATCGAGTGTGACACACGGGTCGGTCTTTTATTGAAGTTAAATGCCTTTCAAGACTATCTGTCATATCGATTCCAGACTGTAGTGTTAAGGGGTGAAAAATCAGATTGACATTTAGTTCCCGCAGGTGTTCCACAGGGATCTGTACTTGGCCCTCTACTTCTTCTAGTAAATATAATTGACATAATTACAGATATTGAATCCGTTATGAAACTTTTTGCTGATGACACAAGTTTATATTTAGCATTTTCAGATCCATATATTGGAGCAGAGATAATTAACTCTGATCTGGAGATAATCGTGGAGTGGGCAAATAGATGGAAAGTAAAATTCAATGATGGAAAAACAGACCTGCTTAATAAATAAATATGCTCCATGTTAATCAATAAGCCTTACCCTTGGTATTCAATGAGAACATCCTTCAAAATATCAGCACACATAAACACCTTGGCGTCATTTTACAAGATGATTGCAAATGGGGGGAACATATAAACAGTATTGCCAATGAGGTAAGAATGCTGATTTCTTGCTCGAAATATTACAAATATATATCAAACAGAAAAGCATTAGAGACCATGTATAAATCATTTATTTTACCTCATTTTCATTATGCAGATATTCTGTGGGATAATTGCAGTAATGGTCAGTCAAACATATTAGAATCACTTCATTTAGAAGCAATAAGAATCATAGTAGGTGCAGTTAAAGGAACAAGTCATAAAGAATGTAGACAAAGACACAAACTAGTACAATATCACACAATGGTGCACGGTAACTGTCCAAACTACTTGTCTGACATCACACCCCCTCTAGTTTCAGCTAATGATCCTCACCACAGATCAGGCCACTTGAGAGAGTTGTGCCACATTGTGAAACTAACTCATTTATTCCATCTACAACCAAACTATGGAACAGTGTCCCTGATAACATAAAATGTAGTGATTCCTTCAGGTTGTTTAAAAAGATAACTTTCCTCTGGTGACATAGCCGTCCCCTACATTATTACATTGGTAACAGAGAAGAACAAATTCATCATTGTAGACTTCACTTAAATATGAGTAATCTTAATCAAGGTTTGTTTCATCGTCATCTTCGACTGGATACAAATTGTTCGTGAGGATATCCTGCAGAGACAGTCAAACACTTTCTTTTACAATGCCCACATTACAATAATATAAGAGAGAACACAATTGCTACTCTCCCTGTAAATAATACAAACTTAAATACTTTATTACGAGTTGGCTCAATTATTAGTTCCCGAGAGAATGAACACATATTCTTGATTTACAAGACTATATTGGACAATCAAAAATATTCAAAACTTAAGAGATACACAATGAAATATTCTCTACAGTAATACAGAAAATTTATTTTGATGAATGGCCCCAGGTTCTCTCTCTCTCTCTCTCTCTCTCTCTCTCTCTCTCCTCTCCCCATTACATTACACTTTAGGTGATGTTTACATTCCAGTGTATTATTATTGTTGTCATTATCATCACCATCAATATCATTATTGTTGTTGTTGTTGTCAGTGGTAGTTGTAGTAATAGTAGTTTGGTTGTTTTTTTCTTGTTTAGTTTTGTCTTGTCTTTAGATTTCCCTTTCTGCTTTCCTGTCAGTTTTGAACTGCGCCGGCCCGCCATTCATCTCTCCCTTCAACACGCCTGTACACGTGCAAAACGTAACGTTCAGTGGTAGTGGACAGGTGGGCAACCTTTGTCAAGGTGAGCGCAACGTCCCTCCCTTTGATCTGTACTCGCGCGCTGAACTGTTTGCTATCAAACCTGCACCTTTGACCCCTGACCTAGTTGTGCGCCTGCGAGGAACAGGCATTGGCGCTTGCCTGCGCTAGAAGACGAACTCGCCGAGCAGGAAAGAGAAAACAAAAGCCCATCAAAACTGACGTTTCCGTACGGACCCCCAACAGCACTACTGACAGTACACCTGTGTGTGTTGACAGATCCACTTCATGCGGCGCTGTTTGTGCTGCTTCCAACCTCAACACATGTGTTCCTGCTAACATTTTTACTCTCCGTGACATTGCCCCCTCTGATGACAATATTCCGAACTGCAATGTATCCCCCGTGCCAGTTATAGCCTCTGCTCCGCTTCCTACTCCTGCCACACCTGTCTCAACTCCCGGACTTTTTTCTTCCTTCCCATTGTCCTCCACTGCTCAGTCACCATCTTCTTCTGTTGTCTGTCTGCCTGACTCACCTGCTTCACCATTCGATTCCTCTCTCCTTACCTCTGATCTCTTTCACGCCTGTCTGTTCAATGCTCAATCTGTCTGACCTGATCAAAAGACTGACTATATTTCTGATTTTATTTTTGAAAAAAACTTTGATATCGTATTTCTTAAATCACAAGGTCACGAACCCAAACTTAAACAACTGACCCCACCTGGATATAAAACTATGTTACTTCCTCGATTGTCTCGTGGAGGTGGCATCGCCACCGTCTACAGAGATATCTTGGAGTCTTCCCTCTCCTTCTCCCATAACCACGCCTTTCCACATGATACCTTCGAAATGCTAGAAGTCACTCTCAGTGTTCCCGGTCACTCAATCATCTTCTGTTGTCTCTATCATCCTCCGCCTAGTCGTAAAAATAACCTAACATCTTCTCAGTTTCACGATGAGTTCCGAACACTACTTGA
Organism: Babylonia areolata; assembly: GCF_041734735.1. Taxonomy (NCBI): domain Eukaryota; kingdom Metazoa; phylum Mollusca; class Gastropoda; order Neogastropoda; family Buccinidae; genus Babylonia; species Babylonia areolata. The sequence goes on from NC_134898.1 coordinate 31,908,758, forward strand.
TTACTACAACCTTCGTTCTGGCAAACTTATTATCCTCGGAGATTTCAATTTTCATTTCGACAACCAGACTTCCACTGATGTCAAACGCCTATGTCAATCTCTGTCCACTCATTCTCTCTCTCAGTTCGTTACAGAACCAACACACAGATCTGGCCATACGTTGGACTGGCTAATCGCACGTGAGTCTGATGCCATGGTTGCGTCAGTGACTGTAACTGACAAACTTTCTTCCGACCATTCTGCTGTTATATTCTTGCTTAATATTTCAAAACCTACCAGAACCAAAAAATCTGTTACTCGTCGCAACCTGAAATCCATCAACATTAACACTTTTTCTTCTCAAGCTGCTGAACGCCTTTCCAAAATTTCTTCCCTTACCGACGTATCCACACATTACAACACTGTCCTCTCTCAACTGCTGGATGAACATGCACCCCCCACTACCCGCATGCTCCCTGACAGACCCTCCGCCCCATGGTACACACAAGACATTCGACTTGCAAAACGCAAACGTCGCCAACTGGAAAGACGATGGCGATCAACAAAACTGCAAGTCCACAATCAAATATTCCGAAAACAAATAAATAAAGTCAAACAAATGATCTCATCAGCAAAAACAAACTTCTTTTCTTCTCAAGTTCTCGATGTCACATCCACCAAATCTCTTTACTCTGTCATGTCAAATCTTCTCGGAACTGCAAAAAGGACTCCTCTTCCTTCTACCTACACTTTATCTGAACTCCCCAATGTTTTCTCCTCTTTCTTTTTCGACAAAGTCCAAAATATTCGTACCATCTTAGACCAAATGTCTTTCCAACCTGTTCATCCTGATCCTCAATTCAGCGGCACTCCTCTCCATTCCTTCAATCCATTGACTGAAACAGAAGTTCATGAAATCCTAAAAGAAATGACAGTAAAATCCTGTGAACTCGATCCAATACCAGCCTCGGTCTTTTCCCAATGTGTCTCACATCTTCTCCCCACAATCACTAATATTGTCAACTCATCCCTTCTCACTGGAACGTTTCCATCCACTTTCAAAACTGCAATCGTCCGGCCTCTTCTGAAGAAACCCAACCTTGACGCAAACATTTTGAAAAACTATCGACCAGTTTCTAATCTTCCATTCATGTCCAAACTCCTTGAAAAAGCTGTTCTCAAGCAGCTTAACAACCACCTTTGTTTCAACAATCTCACCCACCCATTTCAGTCTGCCTATCGCACTGACCATAGCACCGAAACCACTCTCCTCCACATTCTGAACAATCTACTGATAGCGTCCGACTCTGGAAAAATTTCCCTTCTCACTCTCCTCGACTTGTCAGCCGCCTCTGATACGATAGACCATTCAATCCTTCTTTCCCGTCTTCATTTTACATTTGGTATCAACGGCACTGTTCTAAACTGGTTCAAATCTTATCTCACTGATCGATTCCAGTCTGTCACTGTTGATCATTTCCAATCTGAACCCGTTAAAATCGAACATGGAGTCCCACAGGGATCTGTTTTAGGCCCAGTGCTCTTCACACTGTACATCGCTCCTCTCGCTGAAATTATCAACCGCCATAATATCAGTCATCATTCTTATGCTGATGACACTCAACTCCAGAAGAGTGATACCCCTGAAAAATTGTTGTCGCTCTTGCAAGAAACATCCAACTGCTTCCTGGACATTCAAAACTGGATGACTCGAAATAAGTTACAATTGAACGCGGACAAAACTGAAGCAATGATCATAGGAACTAAACAAAAACTGTCTTCCATCACAATTGACACAATCAAACTTGGCAGTACATCCATCCCTCTTTCCACGTCAGTCAGGAACCTCGGTGTTGTCCTTGACAATACACTGTCCATGCAAAAATTTATCAGTCAGACATGCCAGTCCTGCTACTGTCAACTGCGACGCATCAGTGCCGTCCGGAAATATCTGTCCACTGACGCAACATCTAGACTTGTCGTTTCTCTCATTCTTTCTCGCCTTGACTACTGTAACTCTCTATTGTCTGGTCTGCCCGCTTCATCCATTCAGCCCCTTCAGCGCATACAAAACTCTGCTGCCCGACTCGTCCTCAGAAAGAAAAGATCTGAGCACATCACTCCTCTTTTGCAACATCTCCACTGGCTCCCTATCTCACACCGAATAAAGTACAAGATCAGCACTCTATGTTATAGATGCATTCACAAAACTGCCCCTTCCTATCTCTGCGGCTGCCGTCACCTCTACACTCCATCTCGCTCACTACGATCGGCCTCGGATCCACTCTGTTTACGCATACCCAGATTCAAACACTCGACTATTGGCCGCCGTTCTTTCTCTGTTTCCGGACCTTGCGATTGGAATGAACTTCCTTTTTCGCTTCGTCAAGTCTCCACACTCAGCTCTTTCAAGTCTGGCCTTAAAACCCACCTCTTCCAAAATAGCCTCCCTTGCCTGCCCTTCCTTGTCTTTAGTTTCTACAGTTTTAGAGTTATGCATGCGTGTGAATGACTGGTGCGAAAGCGCTTTGATTTGTCTCTGCACAAGATCCAGCGCTATATAAATACCATTATTATTATTACTTCAACCTTCTTTTCATTATCAAATAATGTGTATATTTTAGCCATTGAATTTGTATTTTGTCTGTGACACATGAATGAGCACGACGATATAAGCTCAGGCTTGTTGTTGCTCAAATTTTCTTAAATTGTACGCTGTATTTCGCCTTGTTTCTTGATATTAAAACAATGTTTAAACCAAAAATATCATGAATGCATGCAGAAATCAAAGTATCTTGGCAATATCACATTCACAGACATGCAAAACAATGGCACTTACACACATACACAGTGAGTCCACGAGAGACAAGAGAACCAACCCTGTCAAGCAAATGATCCTCTGTGCTGGAGAGGATTCTAATGGCCCTTATGTTTTTTTCAGCACTGTCTTGTGTTTAAATACCAACTAACTCCTGTTTTCATTTTTTCTTTTTTCTTTCATTTTCAAGCTCAGAGTGATTTTCATAATGACAGAAGAGTTATTCATCTGCACTGGTTTTCCTCTTCTGTTGTTCAAGAATGACGGTGAAATGCCATGGGCTGAGGTTGTTTGAATGTAACATATACACATCATTAAAGCAAGACCAAGGGAGTGTATTCATTTTATGTTCATGTGTGATGTATGCATGTATCTTTCAGCTTGAACAGCCATGCTAGCAAAGTACTGTTCAAAATCATCCTGAACAGATTTACATAGCAAGCAGACACCAAATCACTAAAGAACAGGCTGGATTCTGCAAAGCAAGGGAGAAGCACTATCGATCAGATCTTTAACCTGCTTTGCAAAAAACAAAAGCACACCTCCAGTAGCAGAAGGAGTTATATTATGCCTTCATGGGCTTCAAGAAGGCATTTGAAAGAGTCTGGCAGCAAGCACTATGGGCCACAATGTTGAATCTAACACCAGGCAAAAGCTTATCAATCCACATACTATACACCAAAGCAACTAGTGTGGTACTCTCACAGGGTGCTATTGGAGAATGGTTTCATAATTCGGTTGGTGTCCATCAGGGCTGCTTTCTGTCTCCCACACTGTTCAATATATTCTTGGCATGCATCATGACTGATGCACTTGAACATAATGTCAGCATAGTCAGATTTGGAAGAAAAATCGTCATGAACCTTCACTTCACAGATTTCGTTAATGGCCTGGCAGGAAGTGAGCATGAACTCACAAAGCTTTTTGAAAGACTGGATGAAGCAGCTTCTTCTTCTTCTGTGTTCGTGGGCTGCAACTCCCACGTTCACTCGTATGCACGCGAGTGGGATTTTACGTGTATGACCGTTTTTACCGTGCCATGTAGGCAGCCATACTCCGCTTTCGGGAGTGTGCATACTGGGTATGTTCTTGTTTCCATAACCCACCGAACGCTGACATGGATTACAGGATCTTTAACGTGCGTATTTGATCTTCTGATTGCATATACACACGAAGGGGGTTCAGGCACTAGCAGGTCTGCACATATGTTGACCTGGGAAATCGTAAAAATCTCCACCCTTAACCCACCAGGCGCCGTCACCGTGATTCGAACCCGGGACCCTCAGATTGAAAGTCCAACGCTTTAACCACTCGGCTATTGCGCCCGTCAGATGAAGCAGCAAGTTATGACATGGAAACCAGCACTGGAAAGACCAAATTGATGACCAGCCTCCACTACACCATCACTGCTGATATAAGCTAGAAACTGTTCAGCCGTTACTTCACCTGGAATCCATCATCAGCAAAGATGGATCCAAACCCGAAATCCTCTTAGGGGCATCAAAGACAACATGAGCACTGTCCAGACTGAAAACTGTATGCAAGGGCAGCACCATCTCATGGATTTTGTTTTTACAATTTCAGACTCCTGCATGCACTTGTGTATCATCTTCCTGCAAGCATCTGAGACATGGACCCTCACAGCAGACTTGGAAAGAATTAAAGCCATGTAAATGAGATGTTATCGCAAGATACCTAACATCATATACACTGAAACACTGATCACATCACCAATGAACAAGTGCACAAAACCATCAAGCGGTTCACAGGCCTATATGAAGGTCTGCTGATATCAGTAAAGAGAACTACTTTAGTATGACCCTACAACAAGATCTAATGGCCTTGCTAAAAAAAAAATCCTCCAAGGAATGGTTGTGGAAGGGAGACAGAGGGAAAGAGAAGAAAAAAACAAACAAACAAAACAAAAAACCCAGTGGACTGACAGCATTGCAGAATTGACAGGAAAGCCATCTGCAGAGACCCAGGCTTTGACATGGAGGCGCCGTGGCAGAATCTGTAAGGCGTAGGACTTCTGATCAAGTGTACACCAGTGACCAGGGAATCAGGCCCCGTTTCAGCATGGCGTTGTGTCCTTGGGAAAGATTTTCCTCACTCCACCCAGGTGTGGGAAACCCAACCTTGAATGAGGGAGATTACAACGGCAGAAAGAGAGGATTGGGCCCCACCTTCCCATGCCAAGCCCCAGACTCAGTGACTATGAATTCACCGCTCTGATGTTCAGATAAAGTCTTATTGGACAATTAATCATATTAACGGGCTTTGACACAAACACACAATCAACAGACCTAGAGGAGTGGGTTGTGAACAATTCTTCTCTGTGGTGTCCCAATATCTCCTCACAGAGTTAAGGGAAAGGGAGATGAAGAAGATGAAGGAATATATTATTATATGTGTGCGCATGCGTGTGCAGTTAAGCTTCATCCATCAGCTGCATCACTGAGTACATTCAAGACTGTTTCATTTGTTGTGTCTCTTCCTTTTAACAGTTATAGTTTTTTTCTTATAAACTATTCAATCTTTTTTTTTTCTCTTCAGAAAAGGTGCCTTTTCTACCAGTCTGTCTGTCTGACATACTACATTTTTCTGTTTATTTCATTAGTTCATTCATTATGCACACACACGCACACACACACACACACACACACACACACATCCATATCTATCTAAATGCATATAAATATATGTTAAAAAACACACCAATATATATATATATATATATATATATATATATATATATGTGTGTGTGTGTGTGTGTGTGTGTGTATGTGTATGGTAGTAGTAGTAGTAGTAGTGGTGGTGTGGGGGGCAGGGGGGGAGGATGGGTGTGTGTATGGGGGTGAGTGGTGTCTTATCAACAATGTACCTCCCGCTTTATCCATTTGATGGCTGTCATCGTCGCCTCCGTCATCAGCAATGTAACTGGATGAAACCTGTTCCCCAGAACTGCCAGCCTGCAACATTAAAAACAAAACGACAGTGATGATATGGATACTTATATAGCACCTATCCTGCATCAGATACCAAGCTGTAAGTGCTTTTCAAACACACAGTCATTTACACAACAGACTACCTACCTGGGAAGAGCAGGCTGAAAGCTCCCATTGGGCGCTCATCATTTGTTCCCTGTGTAATTCAGTCCGGTTTCTACCCCACCATGAAGGCAGCAATACCCTGTTTTCCGGGCTGTGCATGCTGGGTATGTTCTTGTTTCCATAACCCACCGAACGTGGACATGGGTTTTCAAGATCTTTATCATGCATGTTTGATATTCTGCATGCGAATACATACAAAGGGGGTTCAGGCACAAGCAGGTCTGCATATATCTAGACGTTGGAATCTGGAAAAATCTCCACCCTCAAC
>NC_134898.1:31919935-31942435 GCF_041734735.1 Babylonia areolata
CCGCGCCTTGCGAGTTCCGCCCCTCGCATATACCACACTGATGAAACATAGCTGTCAAAAAAACCAAACAAACACAAAAAACACACCTCAAAATATAACTTACATTGTGTGGCAATGTTTGGGATCCACCATCTGCTGAAGACCCGGTACATTGAGAAGCAGATGCTGAGGGGGATGTCAAATTTCCGGTATATTGAGAACAAGATGTCGATGCTCCATCATCATCTTTCGGCAGCTCCTTAGGGTCAGTGCCTTGTTTGGACTCTGGAGCCAGTGGAGCACTGATACTCTGTGAAACAACAACCATTGGAAAAATGTACACATTCGTTCATTCTTTCGCTTAACATCTATCCACATTTGTGATTTTAGACAAAAATCCATTATTCCCCCACCTTGCCCCCTACCCCACCCCACCCCACCCAAGCCTTAAATCATCACTACTTTCCCTGTTCCTCTCTCCTCAATTAGCTTTAAATATATATATATATATATATATATAAACGAAATAAAACAAACTAACTAGTCAACCAGTAGAATTACAACAAAGAGCCAATTGGGGTCACATGTACATGTGTATAATGAAAGGTTGGTCAAAATTAGCAGCATGTTTTACAAAGGAAATGATTAAGGATGCATGGACGTAGCAGCAGCACTAGGTTTCAAATGACGTGATATGAACACATAAAAAATAATATTCTTTTTTTTTAATTTCTTCAGCGCAGCAACCAAAATAATCCAAAACCGTTGCTGAATTAGTGCCTTAAATTTTCACGATAAACACACAAACAACATCAACAACAGGAAAGCTCAACATAGTGTTTGTGCTGAACGTTTTTCATCTTTCTCTCTTAATAACTCTGCCCAAACTGAAAGCTGTCACTGTATCAGGTGTTTGTTTTTTTTTATGCAAGCAGTTGTTTCAGTGTGTCTTCAGTTGAACTCCCAGTGGACGAAATGTGTCAGAAAGAAATAAGTTGTTGTTCTGTGTGTGGATAAAGGTTTAAACAAAAAAAAACACCTCTAAAAACTCTCTCTCTCTCTCTCTCTCTCTCTCTCTCTCCCTCAATATCTCTTTCTTTCTCTCATGTATAACCACTTGTTTTGTGTGTATTGAAATAAATATACATATAAAAAGATACAGACAGATAAGTAGACAGATAGATGAATGGATGGATAGATCTGGACAAATAGATAGATAGACAGATACACAGACAGATACAGATATATATAAATAGATTGATATATTGATAGATCGACAGATTTCAAAATACTTTATTTTCTAAATACATTTGTTTTTCTTCCAAGTTAGTTTGGGACAGGGGATGCAACTCTACCGCGCTGGGCTGCCCACCCGAGTCCGACCCTTAATTACGCAACACACTGGCCTTCAAATCAAATCAAATCAAAAACACTTTATTAATCCACATGGAAATTAAGTTGTGCAATCACAGGCTCATTGTAAACACTGGCATAAAATCATGCGCAACATAAGAAGAGATTAAAACTAGTCAAATAAGAATTCCCAATAGCTGACGATATACTAACCCACTCACACATACTCATGTTAAGACAATAGGGTATTGCACAACAATATTAACAAATGAAAACATCCAACAAAAAAAAAAGGGCATAAGATTACTAAAAATGACATGCGCGCACGCACGCACACACACCCACACACACATACACACACATGCACACATGCACACACACACACACACACACACACACACACACGTTAAGACCATAAGGTATTGTACAACAATACATAAATAAAAACATCAAGGGAATAAATCGTATATATAAGTAAAATGCACACACACACACACACACGCACACACACACACTCACACACACACAAACAACGTATGCATGCACATAACATATGTCACGCCAATAAGATTAGAACATTAACATTAAGATACATGAAATCCAAGTAAAATAAGAAAATATTTAAAAATCACTTCCGATCACACACACACACAAATGCTTGCTTGCCCGTGCTCACCCGCTCAGTCCCACATGCACGCATAATGTCTGCTCCCATACACTCGTCTGCTGGTGAAGTTCAGGTGTTGCTGTGGCGAGGGGGCTTGGGGGGTGGGAGGGTTCACTTAGTGTATTGGATGTTTTGATTGTGTGCGCGAATGGCTGTAGGAATAAATGAATTAATGTATCGAGATGTTCTTGCGCGTGGAGCTCTAAACCTACCACTTATGTCTGACCTTCTGCTATTAATGTCATCATGTAGTGGGTGTCTTACGTCGGTCAAAATTGTTATTAGTCTGTCAGTCAGTTTTCTATTGTGCATGTCGCTAAAGGTGTCTTGTCTTATACCCACCACCCCACCCGCTTTCCTAATGACTTTTTCCAACCTGTCTTTGTCATGTTTGGTCAGGTTTCCCCCCCAGCACACGGCTCCGTATGTTAAAACACTACAGACAACAGATGTGTAAAACATTTGGAGCATCTGCTTGCATACATTAAAAGATTTCATTTTTCTAAGACAGTACATGCGACTGTTGCTCTTTTTAATGAGTGCAGTTGAGTTTTCATTCCAAGACAGCTTATTGTCTTAACTTGGGAAAGCCGGCCCAAGGAGTGTTGTGGGCAGCCCACTGGTTTTCAGTTGAACTCTTGTATCGTGGCCTTTATTTAAAAATAAACATTTTCGATTTTTGTCACTTAATTCAGGGTTATGCATGCTGTGCATAGATGTGAATGCGCCATTTCAAACACCAAAATGATACTTGAAATAAAGTAATATTCTAGTTTTTCATACATGTAGGCTTTTGTCCATCTCACTCACTGGTGTCGGCCAGTGTGCACTTTCTCCCCATGCCCCCCTTCCTTCTCCATCACACACACCACACACTTCTGTTATTATCCCTATAAAGCAACTCTCTCTCAACAGTTTAAACGTCACGTCGCATACACTTACGTCAGCTAGTGTCGGTAAGATGGCTAGAGTCAACAAGTGAAGGTGAAACAAAACCGTTCTTTTTACGATAAAATAGAATAAATCATACTGATCACACTGATATAAAGTTGGCCACTATAGGGGGGCGGGAACATAGGTAGATTTTGATTTTTAATGTCCAGAATCGAATATTTTTATTACTTCTGCCTGTGTGAGAGCGCCTTACAAAGAGTCGCAAGGCAAGCACAGGCGAAAGTTACGCAAGCGCGGTATAAGGGGTCGCCAGGGGAAAGCGTTCAGCGCGGTACAGTACATGTGACTGACTGCTGCCGCGCTGATGCTGATCTGTGAGCAGGTCACTGAATCTGAACAGTGAGCTAGGAACAGAGCTCTTTCGGGTCAAAAGGAAACAAACATTTTCAATTTCATGTATTTTTTCTGAAGTGGTAGAGAACGCAAATCCGCTTTTATGAATGTTTTCCAGTTTCCTACCATTCATGACATATCATAAAGAATGAAATCAGTATTATACCGACTGCAAAGGTGAATTTTACTAAGGCAGCACGGGATCATTTAGTTCGTAAGTACAATTTTGTTGATATTTTACACGATGCACAACTTGGATATACTCCATGCTCCGCTTATTAACGTGTAGAATATAAATATCTAAATATGTGTTAACCCAGTTCGGTTTCAATGAACATTATCGGTGCTCTGTCCCGACAATAAACTGGGAAAGTATGGAGGGTAGATGACGGCAAAATTGTACTATTCTTTCAACATATATCTGGAGTTTCAGACAGAAACAGTTCTTAGAAAACTCAAAAAAAGAAGCTCTGGTGGGATCTCTCTCTTCCAGTAAGAAAAGGCACTAAGCCCCCCCCCCCCTCCTCCCCACAAGAAACTTGACACACAGGCTAAGAACTAATGCATGGTTATGCAGATTTTTGAAACCGTCACCACTATGTATTTGTGGTAAGACCCTTGACATCCCAAACTCCTTCATGATATGATTACATCCTTTAATCTTCCATTCGCCATGTCCAGCGTTTTTCACCCAAGCAAAGAAAATGGTTGGTCTCTGACAAAATCCGCAGTTGACCAAATTAAAAGCCATCCAATTGGTCGGTTTTTCTAATTTGTTTCATCCCCCTTCTTTTTTTTTTTCTTTTTTTTCTTTTTTTCATGCTGCAGAGGTTCCCCTCTGTTTTATTTAATCCAAAGTAGTGTTTCGTTTTTGGTGATAGCGTCAGATTTACTTGTAGAGCAAAGTTCCCATTATTCTAATTAGTGGAACTGTTCGACCGTAACATGTAATATGTCGTCTTGATTACATTACGAAACCTTAATTTGATGAGAAAGAGTGAGAGACAGTGTGAGTGTGAGAGTGTGTGTGAGTGAGTTGGCAGGGGAATGAGGTGGGGGAATTATAATGGGCGTTTGTGTGCATGCATGGATGTATGTAGGGAGAGGGTGGGGGAGACACGTATGTGAGTATATGTGTGCGTTAGAATATTTTTTGAGATAATGATATTAATGAAATTTGGTAAATTGATTTGTTAAATATGTTCTTTTTAAATCAATCCTTCCCTCAAATCAGAATTTCCTTTTTTTGCTCAGTTAATATTTTATTCAAATGGTTGGGAAAATGTCAGTACAACAAACAGTTAATCTGACAATAAATGGTTTCAGTCAGTCAGTGTGTGTGTGTGTGCTTGCATGTTGGTTTCAGTGTGTGTGTGTGTGTGTGTGTGTGTGTGTGTGTGTGTGTGTGTGTCTGTGTGTGTGTGTGTTTGGGTGAACCCTGTGTACATTTGTTTGTTCAGTTGAGGGTAGGACCTTGGTATCTGTGAGACTGTGAATTGTTGCAGGTGCTGTGTGTGTGTGTGTGTGTGTGTGTGTGTGTGTGTGTGTGTGTTTGCATGTTGGTGTCAGAGTGTGTGTGTGTGTGTGTGTGTGTGTGTGTGTGTGTGCATATTTTCATTTCGGTGTCAGTGTGTATGCATGTGTGGGTGTGCATGGGTTCACTTAGTATGGCCTTTTTCTTTTCTTTTTTATTTAGTCATATAATTTGCCCTCTATGAATATTTCACTTTACCATATCATATTGCAGTTGTTGGGTGTTTTTTGTTGTTGTTGTTGTTGTTTTGTTCAGTTTTGTTTCTCATTCTATGTTAATGGTTCAAACAAAGCTAGGACAGACTCCCAATTACTGATCAGGACCTTGTCTTAATGTGAAGATCTGGTATCTGCTTTTTCTTTTCTTTTCTTTTCTTTCTTTCTTTCTTTTTTTTTAATACAGTGAATGTGGTATAGTGTATAGGGATCAGGCCGTATGCTGTGGGTCTGACATCTTGAAACTGAAAACTGAAACTGAAACATAGTTGTCAGTCACTCAGGTGTGTGGTCTTAGGTGCCTCATTGATTCAAACTGGAATCACACAGTCAGCTCTGGTTGTTTGGAACACGTGACAGGTCGGGGCTGAAAATTCCACAACACTGACAGTACTGATAACTACATAATATATTACAATTAACACACACACAAACACACACACACACACACACACACATATATATATATATATATATATGTGTGTGTGTGTGTGTGTGTGTGTGTGTGTGTGTGTAAGCCGTGGTCCCGAGTGGTTTATTATTATGGAAGGGGACGATACAAAAGAATTACTAATGATTTATTGAATTAAAGGATGGAAAATATCCATGCGAAGGCCAGGGGCATATAGCAGGCCAGTCACAAAAGGGTTTTTCTACTGATTGTTTTATTACAATATGAAGTAAGTACAGAAGAAGAAGAAGAAAGGTAAGAAGACAAAGAGAAAACAGTGCAAGTGATGTGGTGATGACGCCAGCCGTCATTGTGGGAACACACACAACACACACTCTGTGTGCGAGACACAGCAAGAGAGAGAGAGAGAGGCTCTAGCCAGTGACTGGCCAGGTGAAAAGTGACCAATCATCTACCTACCTATTGGAGTTTAACGACCTATTGGCGTCTACACCCTTAAGGTCAAGTTTGTTCAGTTGGAGTTGTTTAACCAATCATCACCTGCTGTGGCTATTTATGCAAGTTAAGCGAACTGCAATGACGCTCGCGTGGTCCCTGAAACAAAAGGTCCCCAATCAGGCTAAATCTGATTAGAATTGTGTTTGTTACAAGGTATTCAGTGATAGATTTCTAAATGATTCCTGAACCGATTTTCGTCGGATAGGTCGCAAAAGTAAGAGCTCAACACACACTTTAACAAACCATAACAAAGACGAAATTAACATACACAGTTTTGTTTTTTGTTGGTTTTTTTTAAAAAATATAGCAACCACGGGGTGCGAATGAACGTGTCGGAGATTTCCGTGTAACATAAGTACATCTCACACGCTGTCGGAAACAACACATTCTCTGAATCTCTGTTCAAACACACACGATTGAAGGGTGTTTGTCAAACCGATTTACGCTTTCCCGCGATGAATCTGCATGATTTATGTGGAAACAGTTCTAATTTTGTTAACATGTATATTTTTATTGGGTCGTTTACATGCACAGAAGTAACACAGAAAAGCGGAACTGAAAATTAATATGTAAAACGCACATAGGTTGTTTTCCTGCCAAGCAGCTTAACACCTACCCAAATTACCTCGAAGTCTGTAGACAGCTCTGGGACAATAAAGCTCTTCAGGTTGGATCTGACAGCCACCAGGACACCGCCTCCATATTTATCTCTGTCTTTACGGTATACATTGTACATAGAAGGGATGGCTTCATTATCGGAAATTTCGATGTCTAACCAGGTTTCACAGGCTATGATAATGTCCGGCTTAGTACTGTCGATGAGATGGATTGTTTCTGCTCGTTTTCCTCCACTAGATTGAAAGTTGATGTTTAGGACGCGTAAAGGTCTATTTTTGGATTTGTTCTGTTGGTTTGCTCTCGCAGGAGTAGACATGTGGTTAGGCTTAAAGGTGGTTTCAGTTGGTGTAGTTGAGGAGATATTGGAATCATTATGATGGTTTGAAGTGGAACTGTCAGGCCAGTCAACTCCGTGAAGGTCAAAAGCTGTAATCCCATTGCAGTTGCCACAAATGTCACAGTGCCATGAGATGTCCTCCTGATTAAGTTCTTCGTATTTCAGTGTTGAGATGCTTTGGCAGCGAGCGTGGTACCACATACCACAAGTATCGCAGGCAACACCTCTCTCAGACCAGCTGACAGAGATGTCACAGGTTCCACAGGGGTAATGTGAGTCATCCCCACCAGTAGGTTGAAACGATGGTCCAGGGTTTGGCTCAGGTGCATAGGAAAGTAGTAGTAACAGAGTACATAGGTATAAGGGCACAATTTGGTTTTTGTACGACAGAGATCTATGGTTTCTCTTCTTCCAGCTGTCTGCAAGAGCTTGAGTGAACAGGGACAATCCTGATGAGCAAGTGCGGATGACTTTTTTTCAGAAAAGTTGACGTTCACATCTTGGTCAACACGGGGGATACAAACATCAAACACAAAAACAATTCCATGAGAAAGCATACAAAACAAGTGTCAGGGGAGTAAGGTTGAATTGCAGCATGATGAATCATATTCAAGCCACGGTTTGCAGTAATGATAGATGATAGATGGAAAGTCGATGGCCGACAAGTAAGCAAAGTTCCAGTTTCAGTTTCAAGCAAAGTGTAAAAGTACTCACTTCGATGTAATTTCGTCCAGAATTTCAGGAGGAGAGGAACAAAAATGAACCTAAACACGTTTTTTAGGGGCATTAGCTGTGCAAGAACTAAACACTGTCTGTCTAAACCTAATAGACACGAAAATTGGCGAAAAACTTGAGAAAATTTAGAGCTCGGAAAAAGGTAAACTGCCCAACCGGAAGTACACAAACACACACACGTTTGGACTTATGCAGAACACTTTATCCTCTTATTGGTACATTTCACTTGGTTCGGACATGCATACAGGTATAAAACCAACGATTTGTGTTGACTGGTTTTGTCAGCTACTGTGCTAACTGATTACAAACAAAAACTGAAACGAATCACTTCCTGCTTTGAGAACGTTTCTCACACTGTCTACGGTGCACATTTTGTACATGTTTATGGCTACGACCATGCAGGCTATATGAAAATGCTCAAGGGAAATACAAGATACTGGAAATTAGAACGTACTTGGAAAAGGATACCAAATGCCACAATCATCATTCGTATGTTCCTCATGGTGCTAGACACACTCGATCGTGAGCTCTCGACAGTGTCGTTGTCATTCCAGTAAAAACCCGAAAGGCTTTGTCTTTTTACCAAAATAAGTTAAAAATATACAATTCTGCAGAATACAAACGAGAATACATGGGTATGCAGACACACACACACACACACACACACACACACACACACACTCGCGCACGCGCAGCTGCACACACACTGACACCGGTGCACACGCGCACACCGGTGACACACCGGCACAGCGCCGACCGCACTGTCCGGCACACGGCACACCCCCCCCCGCTTTCTATTCAACTGAGTTGGGACACACACACACACACACACACACACAAGACACACACTGACACACGGGCTCCGCGTTCGACTGACTTCAGATTTAGGAAAGGGATTACCTGGCTGCTTCTGCTGCAAACTCGCCGTATCAGTGGCCGGGCAGGCTGGCCAGGCAGACCCGCGATTCGTCCGTGCGGTAGCGCCGGCTGCAAGTGAACCACTGAGCTGAATGATTGAGGCGGCTCGATCAGTTTCAGTTTCAGTTTCAGTAGCTCACGGAGGCGTCACTGCGTTCGGACAAATCCATATACTCTACACTGCCACATCTGCCAAGCAGACGCCTGACCAGCAGCGTAACCCAACGCGCTTAGTCAGGCCTTGAGAAAAAAAAAGGTGAATAAATAATAGATAAGCTTACATAAATAAATAAATAAATAAAAATTATAATATAGAAAAAGGTAATAATAATAATAATAATAATAATAAATAAATAAATAAATAAATAAGACAACAATGATGATAAATAAGCAAATAAATGTAAAACATGAAGACACACATTCACACATACACCCACACATGTATAACAGATATGCACCAAACATGCAGTTTCACAGATATGAAAGCACAGTCAAATACATATAAACGTACATGAGCTCGAACACACACACACACACACCACACATTACCCTGCACCTCCTCTACCCCCCTCCTCCACACACTCATTTATAGTCTACGTATCGCAGCTTCCACGGCACACACACACACACATACACACACACACACACACACACACACACTCACAGAGATGAACACTTACCTGTACAAGCACACACACATACGCCCATATCTCCCACCCCCAACCCCACACACATATATACAAAGATATATATAGATATATAGATATATAGATATGAAATGTCAGTCACCGGGTTTTCCCGGTTACCCTTTTTCCCCTCAGTTTTCCTACAGGCACTGCAGGATGATCTGCCGCGTACGTGTGTCCTCTGTCGATGTGACAGCTTCAGTGACGGAGAATTATGGTGTGCGGCGAAAGTAGATGGTGTCACCGGCGGCACAGTCAATCGACTGCCGGTCTGCTGTGTGACATTTCATTGACGGCAAAGACACGAACCGGTAAACAGTTTCAGTTTCAGTTTCATTAGCTCAAGGAGGCGTCACTGCGTTCGGACAAAACCATATACGCTACACCACATCTGCCAAGCAGATGCCTGACCAGCAGCGTAACCCAACGCGCTTAGTCAGGCCTTGAGAGAAAAAAAAAGAAGAAAAAAATGGGGAATAAATAATAGATAAGCTTACAAAATAAATAAATAATAATTATAATATAGAAAAAGGTAGTAGTAATGATAATAATAATAATAAAATAATTTATTAAAAAAAAGAAAAAAAAAAGACAAAAAAAAAGACAACAATGATGATAAATAAGCAAATAAATGTAAAACATGAAGACACCGGCAAACAAACATGCATGCATACACTATACATACACTATACATACACTATGCATACATACATAGGGCCGCACATTACTAAAGTGGCAGAGAAATAGGCCTCAGGTACTAGTACGTAGTCACTAAGGTCCGGCTTGCAAGGTTGGTAGAGACTATAGGGAGATTGATAGTTTCATCATAATTGTTATTTATTTATTTATGTATGTACGCTTATATATATATATATTTTTTTTTTTTTTTTTTTCTCAAGGCCTGACGACTATTGATCGACTATTTGTGGAAGAATACGTCATTTTCTGTTTTCGAAGTTTCTCAGACAGTAGTAACTTACCTCGGAGGTTGTGAGGAATCCAGTGGCAGTGGTAATACACTAGTATACACCGCTGCTTGAGAAGGAAACAATTTCTGATTTGGAGGAGACATTGAGCAGCTAGCCATCAAGGGAAGTAATCAGTCGTCGCAACTTGTGGACTATAAATAGAAGTTCTATTTATAAGTCCTTGCCTGAGGGCCGAGTGTGTGTGTGTGTGTGTGTGTGTGTGTGTGTGTGTGCTGTGTGTGTGTGTGTGTGTGTGTGTGTGTGTGTGTGCTGTAACACAATACAAAATAATTATAGTCAACACCGTTCACTGAGGAGAAAAATCGCCAACCATGCATTGCACAGGAAAAACTGAAGACGATGTTCGAACTGAGTCTTGAATCGTCACATGTACCACGAGGAGGGTAGGGGAGGGGAGGGGCGGGGGGTGCGGGGGGTGCGGAGGGGGGAGGGAGGGAGGGGGGGGGGGGAGGAGGGAGGGAGGGAGGGGTGAGAACACATGCTCCCCAGTGCCAAGTTTACTGTCCGCAAACTAGTGCCACACCGACCAAGGTAACTGACTCCCGAAACGCATTTCCCGCATGACGCAGTGACATGACCTCATAAGTGAATCTGACACACACACACACACACACGTACACACCTACGCACACACAGAGAAAAGATGTTCAGTAGCAAAGTACAGAAAGACACGGTGGCACGCACGCACGCACTCCGGGCACGCGCGCGCGCGCGCACTGACTCTCTCTCACTCTCTCTCACACACACCAGAACTGTATATCGTCAAATAAGGATAGTTTTTGTTGTGTATAGGAACTTGCAGACAATTCAGTGTGTGCCGTGTTTTGGTCTCAGAAGGGCTTACTTGTGAAATCCCTCTGATCTAAAAATAGAATGGACTCTTTCAGATCAGTGGTGAAATCCATATTGAGTTCCAATCCGTGCCTGTCTCCATTCCCATTTTTGTTTTTACGTGATGTGTGTGTGTGTGTGTGTGTGTGTGTGTGTGTGTGTGTGTGTTAGGGAGAGAGAGAGAGAGGGGGGGGGGGGGGGGGGGGGGGGGGGGGGGGGGGGGAATCAGTGGGCAGGTGCATCCGAGGTGCATATAAGGGAGGCTATCCCACAAAGCCTCCTCTGCTATTGCCACTGCCTTTGTTTGCTCCCTTCTCTAGGGGAAACTGTACTATTTTGTATCCTCATGTGCCACTATTTACCATGATATATATATTTAAAGAATATGGTTGTGGTGTTGAAGATGAAGGTGATCACTTGGGCTGTTGGACCATCCACAGAATTTAGATGATTTTGACTGCACTGTTTCATTAGTCCCTTCTTTGTTCATTGTCGTTTTGATTGTCACACACACACACACACACACACACACACACACACACACACACACTGCGCGTCAAAGACGTTAACTGAGAACTCTCCACTGAACTTTCGGTGAGCATTTTCAGAACAGAACTCGTTCTCAGCACGCCGGCATTTGCGCGCACACTGACACGATCCTATACACCTTCCTACATGATGATATGGCAGAAACTGGAAAGACAGCAAACATAGAGTGTGCACGGGACTTTCGGCAAGCACTTCCTGAACTGAATTTCTCAGCTCGCACTCAAGCGCTCTCGCACATGCAATTTCAAACACAGGGACGGATATGAGTCAGTTGATTGTTGTATATTGTCATAAAGAGAAGTAGAGATTGAATCTTGCTTCTATACAGCAAAGGCCAGAAATTCCCAACCAAACTCATTATCTTATTATTATTATTTTGGTGTTGGTGTTCGTTTGTCGTTGTTTTTTTTGTTGTTTTTTTTGTGTGTGTTTTTTAAGGGGGGGGGGGGGGGGGGGGGGGGGGGGGTCTATCTACTTCATCTTTTATATGTCTGCTTAACATGCAGTTTGACACGATGCGCTAAATCATTGTTTGTTAATCAGTATACATGCTTTGAGAAGATGAGTAACTTTATTAATGTGGCACACCTTATCTTAAAATGGTAGATAAAAAAAAAGAAGAAGAAGAAGAAAGAAGACAAACAAA
Source organism: Babylonia areolata (assembly GCF_041734735.1). Classification (NCBI taxonomy): domain Eukaryota; kingdom Metazoa; phylum Mollusca; class Gastropoda; order Neogastropoda; family Buccinidae; genus Babylonia; species Babylonia areolata. Next base: position 31,932,190 of record NC_134898.1, read on the forward strand.
ACTTGGCAATCCTGACATTCTAAAGTATGCAAGAAAATTGTGTATGATGGTTATAAGGCTTATGTATTGATGATAAATAAGTACAGATCGGGAAACTGAAATAAATCAAAATTAATAAAGAAACATGCTAAAATTTGATTTTTGTGGGTACACCTTGACATTATGAGATTTATAGTTTGGTTGGGTGGCATTGTACTGGAACAACATAGCTTAAAAAACAAAACAAAACAAAACAAAAAAAAACAAAACCATTAGCTGTCAGTTGGGACGATCTTTGCGGGGATCACACCCATTAATTCTCCCCCTCAGTTCTGTGGAGGAAAATGTGTTGTCTGTGCCAGGGTAAGGGGTGCATGAGGAGGGAGTGGGATAGGGCGGAGAGTAGGACGTTAGAGAAGGCACGTGGTGGAAGGTACAGCGGTGTTTTGGGAGTAGGACAGTGTCTGTTATGTTCTGGGTTCGAATCCCGCTTCCCCCAAGAGTGTCTCCCGATATAGAGTGTCACCCCATTACAGAATATCACCTTGTGTCTTGGTGACATTCTCTATCAGTAGGTCACATATTCGTGTCGACAATGGAACCAAACTATTGTGGCCATGCGTGAATGTTAGGTTGGGGGTGGGTCACTTTTGACCGGTCACTTTTTTTGTGAGAACAGTGAAGTGTGGAGATAATGGTGATCACCAATGCCTACACCTTATAGCCAATGACGGTGCTAGTTTCGGGGATGATTGTAGTGATGTGTTTTGATGAAGATGGTGTAGTGGTGGTGGTGGTGTAAATCAAGTCTATCCGTTTCAGTTTCATTAGCACAAGGAGGCGTCACTGCGTTCGGACAAATCCATATACGCTACACCACATCTGCCAAGCAGATGCCTGACCAGCAGCGTAACCCAACGTGCTTAGTCAGGCCTTGAGAAAAAAAAAGGTGAATAAATAATAGGCAAATACATAAAAAAAGAACTACTACTACTACTACTAATATATATAAGGCGCAAAAAAATTGATGAAGTCAACTATAAGCGTACATAGATGAATAAATTACACACACACACACACACACACACACACATACCCTCACACATACCCTCACACACACACTCACACACCAAAACAAATACACATACACACAGTACAGAGACACTGATGTACACACACACACACACACACACACACACACACACACACACACACACATGCCTGATACAGTAGTGCCTACTGTGATTTGCGTCAGAGGAATGATGTGTGTGGGAGGGAGGGGCGTAAGGATGGGGGGGGGGGGGTTGGGGGGGGGGGGGGGGGGTGTGAGAAGGGTCCAGCTGATCACAAAGAGGGCCCAGTTACTCGCCCCCTTCTCACCTCACACGTCACACAGTGCCCTCACGGTCACACCCCTCACGGTCACACCCCCTGCGAGTGGAAGCCAACGGAATTAATCAACACTTTGTTGGGTAACTAAACCCTCGATGCGGCGGTACTTTCTAGAACACGTTTTACTCAATCGATGGGCTACTACTATACGCTTGCCACCCCCCCCCCCCCCCCCCCCCCCAGCCCTCGCCCCGCAGCCTGGGGACAACATAGGTTGCCAACAGGGGTTCTTCATCCATCCATCCATCCATCCCTGGGTTCTGTTCCAGCCAAGCCAGCCAGCCAGACGGTCGGTGTACCGGACGGTCGGTCGTCGGCTCCGTCCAACTGGCCGAGTCCAACCCCCCTCCAACCCCCCCCCCCCCCCCCCCCCCCCCCCCCCCCCCCCTTGCAGGTGGTTAAGTGTCTGTTTCTGTTTCTGTCTGCCGCCACGTCACGGCGCCATACATTTCCGTTTAATCCCATCTCTGTCTGTCTGTCTGTCTCTCTCTCTCTTTATTTATATATATATATATATATATATATATATGTATATGTATCAGTAGACAGAGAGATAGATATAAAAAAATAATTTATCTACACGCACACGCACACACTGAAACACACACACACACACACACACACACACACACACACACACACGAGTACAAAAATTAATGTAAATAAATATAAGCGAAAACATTATATATATATATATATATGTGTGTGTGTGTGTGTGTGTGTGTGTGTGTGTGTGTGTGTGTGTGTGTGTGTGTGTGTGTGTGTGTGTGTGTGTGTGTAGATATGTGTGTGTGTGTGTGTGTGTGTGTGTGTGTGTGTGTGTGTGTGTGTATGGCGCGAGATATACATATCACTATCAGTATCAGTAGCTCAAGGAGGCGTCACTGCGTTCGGTCAAATCCATATACGCTACACCACATCTGCCAAGCAGATGCCTTACCAGCAGTGTAACACAACGCGCTTAGTCAGGCCTTGAGAAAAAATAAAATAAAATAAATAAATAAAATAAAATAACAAAAAAATTTAAAAAAGATATACACAAATAAAAGGAAGCAAAATATAGGAAACGATAATTGAAATGAAACAAAGTAAATTGGCAGGTAAACAACAGGATTCCAGACGACCAGAAACGCAAATAAATGATGATGATAACAAAAGTACACGATGATTCCTTGCTTTCATCTGTGATTGAAATAAAGCAAAACTAATCACCCTATCATAGTATTAAACATGAATCTCTCTCTCTCTCTCTCTCTCTCTCTCTCTCTCTCTCTCTCTCCCTCTCTATCTCTCTGTTTTTATTAATCAACTCAGTCTTATCATCTCATCTTCCTAGTACGCCATTTCACACACACACACACACACACACACACACACACACACACACACGAGTACAAAATTAATGTAATGTTGTTATTGATGGGGTTGTTTTTTTTCTGTCGTTGTTGCTGCAACTGCTGCTGTTGCTGCTGCTGTTGTCAACGTTGTTGTTGATGTTGCTATTTTCATCGATGTTGCTGTTGTGGTTGTTGTTGTTGTTGTTGTTGTTTGGTGGTGGTGTTCTCTGTTTTTCACTCGCGTTTTCTTTGTTTTGCTTTGTTTTGTTTTGTATTTGTCATTGAAACGAAAGCGAGCCAAGATGATGAGGTGAATATCATCATCGCAGACGGCTTTAAAACGAGCGTTCCTTGCTCGCTCTCTCTCTCTCTCTCTCTCTCTCTCTCTCTCTCTCCTAACTTTTACCTTTGGGGAGTTGAGTTGTGAACGACTCGAAATTGCTTCACTCCGGCCACCCCAGACACACACACACACACACACACACACACACACACACACATACACACACACACACAGACGTCTTCTGCATTAGCGCCTGCTGTGATTTGCGTCAGAGGAATGGGTGGTGGGGAGGGGTTGGGGGGGTGGGGGTGGGGGTGAAAAGGATGTGAGGATAGGCTGGTTGGAGGGTAAGGGAATTCGGGGGTGCAGGGGGAGGGGGGAGGAGTGGAGGGGGTGCGGAGGGGGGGGAGGGAAGGAGGGATGGGGAGGGGGGCGTGCGTAAATGTGTGTTTTTTTCTAGTTCAGAGGTGTGTGTGTGTGTGTGTGTGTGTGTGTGTGTGTGTGTGTGTGTGTGTGCGTGGATGGGGCGGGGGGGGGAGGGGTGGGGGTGGGGAGGGGGACGGTCGGTATGGGTGTGGGTGGGTGTGGTTTGCTGTGGAGTATAAGCGCACGCGCGCTGGTGTTGTTCATGTGTAGGCGTGCATGCGTGTGTATGTTTTTTTTGTGTTTGTTTTGTTTTGTGTTTGTTTTGTTGTTGTTGTTTTTTGATGAGGTCGCAGCACACAGCCTTGCCTCACTCTCCTATGCCACACCTCCTACAGCGAAGTCAGCCATAAGCCACACACGTATCGATAGCAGAGTGCAGACACTGGCCTCTAGTTATGTTCCTCACAATGATAATATTATTCTCTTCCCCCCCCCCCCTCCCCCCTCTCCCCCCTTTATATATATATATATATATATATATATATATATATATATATATATATATATATATATACTTTTTTTTTAATTTTTTTATTTTTAGTCTCTGCAGCTAGCTGTGACAGTGTGGTGTCGTGGTGGTGTTTGCAGCTTCGGTTGATTTCCGCACGGTCTGCCGACTGCACTGTGTCTCCAAACCAACAAGCCAGCCAAACATCCAGCCAGCCAGACATTCAGCCAGCCAACTAAACATCCAGCCAGCCAAATATCCAGTCAGCCAAACATCCAGCCAGTCAAACATCCAGCCAACCAAACACCCAGCCAGCCAAACATCCAGCCAACCAAATATCCAGCCAACCAGACAGGCAGCCAACCAGACGGCCAGCCAAATATCCAGCCAACCAAACAGAAAGCCAGCCAAACAGACAGCCAACCAAACAGACAGACAGACAGACACTAAATAACCAAACGGCAACTAAACTAGACAAGCCAACCAGCTACCAATACAACAGCCGTCAAGCCAGCCAGGCAGACAGCAGCCAACCAGACAGCTAGCCTGACTACCAACCAAAACAAGTAACCAGTCAACCAGGTAACTAGGCAACGAGCCAACAACCAACCAGGTAGTACAAAAAGCCAACCAACGGAACAGCTTTCTCTTGACCTTAATTAACTCACTCAGTACGGCCAGTCCTCTCTTCTCCTCTACACAGACCTCTCGGATGTCCAGTGGATGTCTGAATGACCAAACTTTTAGCTTCCGTCGTCAGAACTGTGGTATTCTTTGTCAACATTCACCTGATTCAGTATAAGAGCGTTCCGCTTGCAATATTTTGATGATGGTAATTGGGATGAAACGCTGTTAACGTCGTCTTTTTCGCAGTTCGTATGGAGAGAGTTAAGGGTGTAGGCGCGAATAGGTCCTTAAAACACCATTCTGTCAGCTTTCTAAGTAACAAACTGACCAACAAATCCAGTACGATAAATAGAATTGTGCAGTCAAGACCCATCCGCATGAAGATCTAGTCATCATCAGCCCCATCCACATGTAATATGCGGCTTCTGTTCAAACGTGTGTGTGTGTGTGTGTGTGTGTGTGTGTGTGTGTGTGCGCGCGCGCGCGCGCGTGTGTGTGTGACAGAGAGAGAGAGAGAGAGTGTGTGTGTGTGTGTTTGCAGTGCGTGCATGTGTGAGTATGTACAAAGTTTTTATATTGATATGCACTTGTATGTATCCTAATTTCTATTGGATCTGTGTTTGTGTATGATTTTCGATTTATGTTCGTACCTTGTTATAGTGTACTATCCCCCCCCCCCCAGCCCCCCGATATTCCTTGTGACCCCGGTACACTTGGTAATAAAGATATATATTCTATTCTATTCTATTCTATTCTATTCTATTCTAACAAACCAACCAAACCACACTGCAAACAAACAGCAGACCACACACACCTGCGGACAGCAAGAGCCAAGTCACCAGTGTGATTTCAGTGACGGAGACGACGACGCACTCAGACTGGAGCAAACTGATCTGTTCTTCGTCGCTAACTCTTTTGAAACAGCGCCAAGATAACATCGCAAGTGAATATAACAGCTGTTAAAATGAACTGACAGGGAACTTAAGCCCTATCAGGTGTTTTCCTTCTGGAATGCTCAGACTTAGTTTTCTAGTTTTGTTTCTTGTTTTTGTTTTTCTTGTTCTTTTCTTGCACCACCACCTCCTCCTCCTCCTCCTACTTCTTCTCCTTCTCTTTCTCCTACTTCAACTCCTCTTTCTCTTTTCCTCGTCTAACATCTTCTCCTCCTCTTCCTCCTCCTTCTTCTTCTTCTTCTTCTTCATGTGTATGCGCGTGCTTGGGTATATCCGTGTGGAATTCTCGCCAGGAATTATCTTGTTTTTCATTTCAATAATTGTTCTTATCATAGAAACAAATACAAGCTATAATTAACTGATTCAGTTACTAAAGTAAATAGATGAAAGAATAAGCAACTGCAGTATGAACGCACAATGAATAAATTACCAACAACAACAAAGACGGCAGCGACATATGATACTAACCAGTGCCAGTGAACGGACGATAAATAAATCACCACCACCAACATCAGCGACAGCGATATACTCCAGGGACAGGCGTAATCTTAATGTTGGGTTCTTCAAGGGTGCCTTAATTCGTAAGGACTGAGAAGTTTCGTTTCTGCCTACCTTTCAGTGGAAAAATATGTATCTGGTTTTGTTTTTTGCAAACTCTTATCTTAAAAAAAAATATGAAGAAGAAAAAAATATGCTTTGGCTATGTTTATTAAACAAGGAGAGGCTCCTTATATCGCTAATGATGCCCCCCCCCCCTCACCCGTCCCCGCCCGCACCCTCCCCTCCCCCTCGCCCCCTCCGCACTGCCCCCCTCCCCCCACCCCCACCCCCTCTTTTTGTTTTCTTTGCCATGTTTAGTAAACAGGAAAAGCGTGCTTACATCATTAGCGATGATTTTCACTTTCTTATTACATGTGTATGGTTACGTTTGTGGTGTTTTTGTGGGGTTTTTTTTCCTCATGCCAACTGGTAACACACTGTCTGTTAAAACCGGACGTGTCACACTAAATCTGTATCCCCCATGCTCCAAAGCGAAGTGGTGGGGTGGGGTGTGAGTGGGGTGGGGTGTCAAAGGGGAATATATAAATCATGTTCCTGTTTTGCTGGTGAGTATTTACGGCACACGGAGTACTGGACAAAAACTTGAGCAGTGTCAAAACATGTACAGGCCAGCCCCCCCCCCCACCCCCCACAAAAAAAAAGAAAAAGAAAAGAAAAGAAAACAACAACAGTAACAACGACATTTATGATAGTCGTGTCCGACTGTAACTGTCAGAACAGCAGAGGAGGCAGCTGCTGTCCCGACTATCTGGACTGGAATCTGATTATAGTGGAGAATGTCTTGCCCATGTTACATCCCCACTCTCTCGGTCAAGAGGGCTTAGGACAAGTGACGTTGGCATAGTCTCTAAAGGCCATCTAACACCCAAGGCTGCAGCACGAAGAGCCAGTGCAAACTTGTTTCCTCATAGCTTGAGAGTCATAGTCTTTCGTAAAAGACTAAGTTGCAAATGACTTCCCATCGCAATGAAGAAACCATTGATCATACAGGTCTGACTTTGCTGCTGGCCCAGCTGTAAGCTTGAGTCAATCTGTGATATATGCTGAGCGCTGGGCACAAGCAACAACGACAACAGCAGCAGTAAGAATAGCCACCATTAACTCACTCAGTACGGCCAGTCCTCTCTTCTCCTCTACACAGACCCCTCGGATGTCCAGTGGGTGTCTGAATGACCCAACCTTTAGTTTCCGTCGTCAGAATTGTGGTATTCTTTGTCAACATTCACCTCTTCAGTATAAGAGCCTTCCGCTTGCACTATTTTGATGATTTTAATTGGGGTGAAACGCTGTTAACGTCGTCTCTTTCGCCGTTCGTATTGAAAGAGTTGATGCAGTGATGACGGCATCAGACCTGGTCTCAGGAAATTCCTTCCTTCCTGGAAGATAGGGAAGAGGAAACCGTCCTCTGTTGCAGACTGCACACAGGACTCAGTCATTCCTATACCTGTTGACAGGTCGAACAAGTACAACTCCGTGGTTTGTGACCTGCAACGACCCTCACAGTTTTAACCTTCGCTTTTTTACCTCGCGGATTAAGAAAGAAGTAACCACACTCTCGCATCTGAATCTTCATAACTCGCTATAGAGAGTGCTTACTCTCTCCATGCACAAGGTACACAAATTTAAGTCAATGCTGCTTATGCTACCGATTCAGCTAGCACACAGGTAAATAACTCAGTCACTTTTTGCTGCTACTTTATTGAAATTCTATGACTTTATCCATCTATGATTTTCGCATGTCCCACACCAAATATGTTGATTGTTTTGTTTGTAAACAAAGGGGTAAATAAACAATGAAATCGTCATTTTAACATCGGCAGACCGAGTGCTGGGCTCTGCATGATATCAGACACAAACAGTTCACTGTTCACTTCACTGAGACTCCAGTTTCGAGGAGTTCCGCCGAACACTATTTTCTGAAGGTAGTCTTTTCTTTTTCTCTCTCTCGATTTCAGTTTTACTTGGACTGAACAAGACCATGGTTTAAACTCACTCAGTACGGCCAGTCCTCTCTTCTCCTCTACACGGACCCCTCGGATGTCTAGTGGGTGTCTCAATGACCCAAACTTTAGCTTCCGTCGTCAGAATTGTGGTATTCTTTGTCAACATTCACCTCTTCAGTATGAGAGCCTTCCGCTTGCGATATTTTGATGGTGGTAATTGGGGTGAAACGCTGTTAACATCTTCTCTTTCGCCGTTCGTATGGAGAGAGTTAAGTGATCTTTTTTAAAACAATAATTTAACTCGCTTTTCAACATAGTTTTACCTCTGACTGGTTTTCATTTCTGACGATGTTTTCAACCCCTGTTGAGGAGGGAGGTGGCAGAATGGTTAAAACACTCGTCTGCCAATACAGAGAGCCCACGAGGTTCTGGGTTCGAATCCTACTCTCGCCCTTTCTCCCGACGTTTTGACTGGAAAATCAAACTGAGCGTCTAGATATTCTGATGAGATGATAAACCGAGGCCCCGTGTGCAGCACGCACTTGGTGCACTGAAAAAAAGAACCCAAGGCACGAGACTGTTGTCCTCTGGCAAACTTCTGTAGAAAAGGTCCACTCTGATAGGTACACAAACATCATATGCCTGCACTCAATATACTGTTCAATGGACCATGTACAGTGATTCTCTCTCTCGCTCTCTCTCTGTCTCTCTCTCTCTCTCTCTCTCTCTCTCTCTTTCACACACACACACACACACACACACACAAATACACTGACACACATAGTCATACAAACACACAGACAGACAGATACACATAGACAGACAAACACACACACACTCTCTCTCTCTCTCCATCTATCTCGTTATTACCCTGTATCCACTCATCCCTCTACACACACACACACACACACACACACACACACATACATACATACATACACACACACACACACACGCGCGCGCGCGCGCGCAATCACACACACAAACACACACACACACATACACACACACGCGCGCGCGCGCAGTCACACACACACACACAAACACACACACACATACACAAACACACACACACACATACATACACACACACATACACACATACACACACACACACACACACACACACACACATACACACACACACACACATCACACACACACACACACACACATCACACACACACACACACACACACACACACACACACACACACACACACACACACACACATTCATTACACATCCTTACGGTATCACACCATTCCTAACGTTTTAGAAACAAGCCACAATAGTAACAGTAAGCGACTATACACAATCGATATACAGTTCAATTGACCGTCTACAGCAACTCTGTGTACTCGTAAGTTATCTCTTTCTGAACCTTCACACACTTTTAGACGCCACTTGCCGCGTGTATGTGTGGTTAAAGGTTGTGGGTTGGAGGGAGGATATGTGTGTGGATATGTGTGTGTGTGTGCGTTCGTGTGCGTATGTGTGTGTGCGTGCGTGTGTGTTTGTGTGTGTGTGATTACGTGTGTGTGTGTGTGTGTGTGTGTGTGTGTGTGTGTGTGTGTTGCGTGTGTGTGTGTGTTACGTGTGTGTGTGTGTGTGTGTGTGTGTTTGCAGTGCGTGCATGTGTGGTATGTAAATGTTTTTATTTGATGTGTTGTATGTTGCATAATTTTATTGATTGTGTTTGTGTGATTTGTTATGTTGTATGTTATGTGCTACGTGGATTGGTGGGTTACATGGAACAAGAGAGATAGTATCTATTCTAGTCTATTATATTAAAACAGAGCGAGAACCACAGAAAAGGGAGAAGAAAGAATATGGGAAAAATAAGAGAAGACAGTGGGGAAGGACGGAGAGACAGAGACAGACTAGAGACAAACAGACTGTTCTTGTCGCATACCTGACAACAGCAGCAAGATAAAATGCAGGTGAAAAAGGAGGGAAAAGAGAAAAGGTGACAAGCTAAGTGTTCCTCTGGTGTAGATTGTTTGTGAATTTTTGTGTTTTGTTTGTGTTTTTTTAGTGTATGTGTGTTGTTTTTCTCCTGTCTCTCTCTGCTGTTTGCTGTTGTTGTTGTTGTTGTGTTGTGTTTTTCTTGTGTTATTTCTTTTCAGTTCTATTTTCTTGTGTCATGTGTATGTGTGTGTATTGGTATGGCCGTGGGGAGGGGAATTACTTTGTGTTTGTAGTAGAAAGAGGGATCATAGAGAAGAGAATAAAGTATAATAAATGAGGTAGATAAAGTGGATAGGGGAGAAAGAATAGAAACAGGCGTAGAAGCA
>NC_134898.1:31957435-31964935 GCF_041734735.1 Babylonia areolata
ATGGCTGCTAATTTGCAGAGATTCCAGTTAGACGCCAGGATGCACTCACACACTTAGTTCTCGCCACACTGAAGGAAAAAAAAAAACCCACCCCCCGCCAAAAAAACAACAACAACAACAACAAAAAAAACAAAACAGAATAAAGTCTGTACGAGTTTTTGCTCGGTTATAATAGGCCCCAGGTTAATCCTTGAAAACACATTGGCAGCGCTGTGCACTTAGAATGAGCAAATGAGCGGGAATGACTTCATTTTGGGGGTGGGGAGTGGGGTACGTGTGGAAGGTGGGGTGGGGAGGGGAACTTGCGTGTGCCGCTGGGACATAAGTGGCGCGCACTGTTCCCTCCCCCCCCCCCCCCCCCCCGAGTGTCTGGTGCATATCAGCTTTCGTTGAAGTGTCAGTGGAACCGAATCTTGTTCAGGCTTCAAAATAAACATTTCACAGGCTGGTAATAGTGATCATGATGATGCTGATGATGCTGACGATGACGACGATGATGATAATGATGATGATGGTACTGATAATACTAATACCAATTCTAACACTAATAGCATTAATACTGCTACTACTACTCCTACTCCTACTACTAAAGATGACGATGATTGTGGTGATGATGATGATGATGATGATACTAATACTACTAATACCAATACTAATATTAACGGTATTAATACTACTAAAGCTACTGTTACCACTACTATTACTTCTTCTTCTTCTTCTTCGTTTGTGGGCTGCAACTCCCACGTTCACTCGTCTGTACACGAGAAGGCTTTTACGTGTACGACGCTTTTTACCCCGCCGTGAAGGCAGCCATACTCCGCCTTTCGGGGATACTACTACTACTGCTACCTTACCACTACTTCCAAAATTCATGATGATAAATATGACGATGATGATAAAGATGATAAGAAGTATTTCGGGTCTTCTTAAGCGCCGTATCCCACTCTAGGAGCAAGCTCGATGCTCTTTGGAGTAAAATAGTGGGCGACGTAATGAAAAAGCATACTCAAGAGATGAAATACTAAATCAATGATCTTTTCCAGTCAAAATACTCAGTTCACTCGTCCACACACACACACACACACACACACACACACACACACACACACGCTCTCACACTTTGATTCGGAGCTCCATCAGGCTCTTTGTTATAATTTTACTTGTTGATTAGTTAGTTCGTTTTATTTTGTTTATATTCTTTTCTATGCTGATTGGGGAAGTAGTGATGGGTAAGGGGAGGAAGGGGGGGGGAGGTGATGGATTTTCATCTAAAATCACAATTGTGGATAAACTTTAAACAAAAGAACAAACGAACGCGCGCACGCACGCACACACACACACACACACACACACACACACACACTCACACTCACACACACACACACACACAATCGTTCCAGATAGCACCCAAGCCCGGACAAGCTGCTGTGACCATGCTGAACATAGTATCCAAAAATAGCCCTTCACCACTTCGGAAAATCTATCACTGGTGTTTGTGTGTCTGTGTCTGTGTGCGTGACTGACTTTTGTGCTGTTGTCTGGGGAAACTCATGTCTGCACATCTGTCAGTTTGTCTTCAAACGACTTCACTCTCTCTGTCTCTGTCTGTGTCTGTCTGTCTGTCTCTCTGTTTCTGTCTTTGCCACTGTTACTTTCTGTCTGTCTGTCCGTCTGTCTGTCCATCTTTCTCTCCCTCTATGTCCCTCTGTCTGCATGTCTGTCTCTCTGTTTCTGTCTTTGCCACTGTCTCTTTCTGTCTCTGTCTGTCCGTCTGTCTGTCTGTCCATCTCTCTCTCTCTCTCTCTCTCTCTGTCCCTCTGTCTGTATGTCTGTCTCTCTGTTTCTGTCTTTGCCACTGTCTCTTTCTGTCTCTGTCTGTCTGTCCGTCTGTCTGTCTGTCCATCTATGTCTCTCTCTCTCTGTCTCTCTCTCTCTCTCTATCTGTGTCTCTGTCTGTCTGTCTCGCTGGCTGGCTGTCTCTGTCTCTGTCTCTCTCTGTGTCTCTCTGTCTCTGTCTCTCTGTCTCTGTCTCTCTGTCTGTCTCTGTCTCTCTGTCTCTCTCTCTCTCTCTATCTGTGTCTCTGTCTGTCTCTCTTTCCCTCTCTGTCTCTGTTTGTCTGTCTGTCTGTCTGTCTCTCTCTCTCTTTGTATATATATATATATATATATATATATCTGTCTGTCTTTCCTCTCTCTCTCTCTCTCTCTCTCTCTCTCTCTCTCTCTCTCTCTCTCTCTCTCTCTCTCTCTTCTCATCCACCCTTCTGCCAGAGGAAAAGCCGTGTAAAACTGATCCCAATGTGTGACTGAGCAGAACAAACTATCAAACGTGGATCCAAACAGGACTTGGCCAGACACGAGGGTGGTCTTCTCATTGGGGGGGGAAAGGTGGTTGTTAATAAGTACGCGGAGTCGGGTGTCATGGTAACTGTGCTATTCCTGGTATCATCTGAAGAGTCCAAATGAACGAGGAATAAACTGAACTGCAGTTTCAGTTTCAGTTTCAGTTTCAGTAGCTCAAGGAGGCGTCACTGCGTTCGGACAAATCCATATACGCTACACCACATCTGCCAAGCAGATGCCTGACCAGCAGCGTAACCCAACGCGCTTAGTCAGGCCTTGAGAAAGAAAAAGAAAGAAAAAAAAGAAGATAAATAAATAAAAAAAGAACTACTACTAATGATAATAATATGTATAAGACTTGATAAAGTCAACTATAAGCGTACAAAATAAAATAAAATAAAATAAATAAATATATAAATAAGTAAATAACTATCTAACTAACTAAATAATAATAACATAATTTAAAAAACATAAAAATAAAAATAAATAAATAAATGAACTGCACAGTAGCTGAGAAGATGAAGTCGAGGGTGACTTGAAAAGCGGAAGATACAAAAGATTGTAGTACTCTTTCTTTTTTTTTTCTTTTTTTTTTTTTTTCGTTTTTTTGTTGTTGTTTTGTTTTGTTTTTGGTTTTTTTGTTTGTCACAACAGATTTCTCTGTGTGAAATTCAGGCTGCTCTTCCCAGGGAGAGCGCGTCGCTACACTGAGAGCGCCATCCATTTTTTTCCCTGCCTGCAGTTTTTTATTTTGTTTTTCCTATCTAAGTCGATTTTTTTTTTCTACAGAATTTTACCAAGGACAACCCTTTTGTTGCCGTGGGTTCTTTTACGTGCGCTAAGTGCATGCTGTACACGGGACCTTGGTTTATTGTCTCATCCGAATGACTAGCGTCCAGACTGCCATTCAAGGTCTAGTGGAGGGGGAGCAAATACTGGCGACTTTGCCTGATTCGAACCAGTGCGCTCAGATTCTCTCGCTTCCTATGCGGACGCGTTACCTCTTGGTCATCTATCCTTATATAATCATGTTAATGCCCAGGGGATGTTCTTCTTCTTCTTTTTCTGCTTCTTCTTCTTCTTCTTGTTCTCCCTTAACTCTGTGAAGAGTCACTGGAGCGTCGCACAGAAGAACTGTTCATCAGATTCCATCAGGTCTGCCTGCTGTGTGTCAACAAAGCCTAAGTCTCTGCAAAATGGTTTTCCCGTCCATTCTACAATTTCTCTCAATCCATGTATTTTGGGTGGGTTTTTTTGGGGGGGGGGTTGGTGGGTTTTTTTAAAATATTTGTCTTCACCTCTGCCTCCTTCCTTCAGCAGGTCTTGGAGGACTGTTTTAACCCTTTCATCGCCAAGCTCGCATTTATGCACAGGCGTGGTAAAGGACCCATGTCACTGAAAGGTGACCATTCCTTGGTCTGTTATCCATGAACCAACTGCTCTTAATATTCGGTGGTAGGACAGGCCATATTTTCAAAAACATCGCAGGGGGAATCCCCAGCTATTCTTAGCCACTGTCTTTTTTTGTGTTTATACCAAAAGGGAATTTTGTACTCTAAATTGACTGGCGGTGAAAGGGTTAAGCAAGACCAGTGGATCTTCAGTGTTACCTGGCCATACCAACGTAGTTGTTGCTGTCTCGTTCGTCATTTATCAGATGGATTCCCCCGTCTCCAGTCCTCAGCAGAGCTTCCGGGCCGCTGGGGATTGTTGTCGGGCCAGGTTTTCTCTCGGAGCGCTTGGTGGAGCGGGCAGGACTTCAGCAGATGTGATGATTTTTTTTCCTTACCTGATGTCATTCACATATCTTCATAGTACGTTTCGGCATTGCTACTTGATGGTTTGACGCACTTTGAGGATTTTTCTACTGTTTTTCTGGATAACTTTACCGCTTGACAAAAAGAAAAAAAAAAGAAAGAAAGAAAAAAAAAAAGAAAGAAAGAAAAGAAAAAAAAAGAAAGAAAAAAGAAAAAAAAAAGTTCAACGATTTCTTTCATTTCTTTAACCCACAGGGACCCCAATTAGTTGCCAAGACGAACCACCGTACACTTGTTTTTGTTTCCTTATACCTGAGAGAGAAAAAAAAGAAAAAAGAAAGCCAGCGATAATAATAGTTGTTGCTTGCCTGTAATCGTCCCCTGAGCAAACGCGTCAACAATCTTGTTTACCAGTACTGTTCATGGGAAGGCGAGGAGGCAGTAGTTTGATGTGAATGTTTTCCTCCTTCTATTCCTCCTCCTTCTCCTCCTCCTCCTCCTTCTCCTCCTCCTTCTTCTTCTTTTTCTTTGGCCTGTCGTTGTTTTCTTTTGCTGTAAAACTCACACGTGCCACTGGAGCAGAACTGGTATGTCAAGTATGCCGCACTGGTGTTGAACAGTGAAGTCAAACCCGCTGGCTGTTTGAAAATAACATTACGACACTGGCAGGTATACAGGCGTGCACGCACACTGCACTCTCCTCCCCCACCCCCTCCCCCCTCTCTCTGTCTCTCTGTCTCTGTCCCTGTCTGTCTGTGTCTGTCTGTCTCTGTCTCTGTTTCTCTGTCCCTGTCTGTCTGTCTCTCTCTGTCTCTGTCCCTGTCTGTCTGTCTGTCTGTCTCTGTCTCGCTGTCTCTGTTTCTCTGTCTCTGTCTGTCTGTCTCTCTAAGCGTGCTCGCACACTACACTCTCCTCCCCGCCCCCTCTCTCTCTGTCTCTGTCTGTCTGTCTCTGTCTCTGTCCCTGTCTGTCTGTCTGTCTGTCTCTGTCTCTGTCTCACTGTCTCTGTTTCTCTGTCTCTCAGTCTGTCTGTCTTTGTCTCTGTCCCTGTCTGTCTGTCTCTGTCTCTCTCTCTTTGATTTACAGTACCATCACAGTCACCACCACCACGAACAACAATAAAAACATCTACAACACTCAGAGCCGGAGAATGACAGCATGCGTATGACACACACACACACACACACACACACACACACACACACACACACACAGAGACACACACACACACACACACACACACACACACACACACACACACACACACGTTCACACGAATGCATACACACATTTATGGAAAAAAAAGATTATAATAAAAAATATAAATAAAATCAAAAATATACAAAAAACAAACAAACAAAAAG
Source organism: Babylonia areolata (assembly GCF_041734735.1). Classification (NCBI taxonomy): domain Eukaryota; kingdom Metazoa; phylum Mollusca; class Gastropoda; order Neogastropoda; family Buccinidae; genus Babylonia; species Babylonia areolata. The sequence goes on from NC_134898.1 coordinate 31,962,900, forward strand.
AAAACTATCAGTTTTACCAAGAATGTAGTCACTTAAAAAGACGATTGTTACAGTTCGTGCCAAGGCCCAACTCAGCCTATGTCTTGATGCTGAACAAAGTACCCACGCCGTTGAAAATGACTGTGCCTGAAGCAGCTGTCCACTACAACCCCCTCCCCCCCTTCCCCTCACCTCCCTCCCTTGCCCTTCCCTCTCTCCGAATCAATACGCCCCTCCATCCCTCCCTCTCTCCCCCATCAACATGCCCCTCCCCCTCCCTCTCTCCCCCATCAACATGCCCCTCCCTCTCCCTCCCTCCCCATCAACATGCCCCTCCCCCTCCCTCTCTCCCTCTCCCCATCTACATGCCCCTCCCTCCCTCTCCCTCTCCCCATCAATATGCCCCTCCCTCCCTCTCCCCATCAATATGCCCCTCCCTCCCTCTCCCCCTATCAACATGCCCATCCCTCCCTCTCCCCCATCAACATGCCCATCCCTCCCTCTCCCCCATCAATATGCCCCTCCCTCCCTCTCCCTCTCTCCCATCAATATTCCCCTCCCTCTTCCTCTACCCCCATCAGCATGCCCCTTCACTCCCTCCCTCTCCCTCTCTCCCCATCAACATGCCCCTCCCCACTCTCACTGTCTTCGTATCAATATGCCCATCTCTCCCTTCTTTCCACCTATCCACATGTTCAACCTTCCCTCTTTTCCTCTCCCTCTATCTCCCGAACGACATGTCCCACATCTTCCTCTTCAAGACAGCGTGCACTGGTGTCACGTGTCTGCGTCTGTGTGTGACCCACTTTTATGCTGGTGTGCACTGGTGTCATGTGTCTGTGTGTGACCCACTTTTATGCTGTTGTGCACTGGGGTCATGTGTCTGTGTGTGACCCACTTTTATGCTGGTGTGCACTAGTGTCATGTGTCTGTGTGTGACCCACTTTTATGCTGGTGTGCACTGGTGTCATGTGTCTGTGTGTGACCCACTTTTATGCTGTTGTGCACTGGGGTCATGTGTCTGTGTGTGACCCACTTTTATGCTGGTGTGCACTAGTGTCATGTGTCTGTGTGTGACCCACTTTTATGCTGGTGTGCACTGGTGTCATGTGTCTGTGTGTGACCCACTTTTTATGCTGGTGTGCACTGGTGTCATGTGTCTGTGTGTGACCCACTTTTATGCTAGTGTGCACTGTTGTCATGTGTCTGTGTGTGACCCACTTTTATGCTGGTGTCACGTGTCTGTGTGTGACCCACTTTTTATGCTGGTGTGCACTGGTGTCATGTGTCTGTGTGTGACCCACTTTTATGCTGGTGTGCACTGGTGTCATGTGTCTGTGTGTGACCCACTTTTATCCTGGTGTGCACTGGTGTCATGTGTCTGTGTGTGACCCACTTTTATGCTGGTGTGCACTGGTGTCATGTGTCTGTGTGTGACCCACTTTTATGCTGGTGTGCACTGGTGTCATGTGTCTGTGTGTGACCCACTTTTATGCTGGTGTGCACTGGTTTCATGTGTCTGTGTGTGACCCAATTTTGTGCTGGAGTGCACTGGTGTCATGTGTCTGTGTGTGACCCAATTTTATGCTGGTGTGCACTGGTGTCATGTGTCTGTGTGTGACCCAGTTTTGTGCTGGAGTGCACTGGTGTCATGTGTCTGTGTGTGACCCAATTTTGTGCTGGAGTGCACTGGTGTCATGTGTCTGTGTGTGACCCACTTTTATGCTGGTGTGCACTGGTGTCATGTGTCTGTGTGTGACCCACTTTTATGCTGGTGTGCACTGGTGTCATGTGTCTGTGTGTGACCCACTTTTATGCTGGTGTGCACTGGTGTCATGTGTTTGTGTGCGACCCAGTTTTGTGCTGGAGTGCACTGGTGTCATGTGTCTGTGTGTGACCCAATTTTGTGCTGGAGTGCACTGGTGTCATGTGTCTGTGTGTGACCCAATTTTGTGCTGGAGTGCACTGGTGTCATGTGTCTGTGTGTGACCCAGTTTTGTGCTGGAGTGCACTGGTGTCATGTGTCTGTGTGTGACCCACTTTTATTTTGGTGTGCA
>NC_134898.1:31977435-31987435 GCF_041734735.1 Babylonia areolata
AGTATTAGTAGTAGTAGTAGTAATAGTAATAGTAATAATAATAAATAAATAAATAAATAAGACAACAATGATGATAAATAAGCAAATAAATGTAAAACATGAAGACCCACATTCACACATAGGCTACACCCACACATGCATAACAGATATGCACCAAACATGCAGTTTCACAGATGATTTATGAAAGCACAGTCAAATACATATAAACGTACATGAGCCCCAACACAAGACGACACTGATACAGAATGTCGAACAGAATAAGGATGTTGGTTCCAACAGAAGGATACCAGACAGACAGACAGACAGAAAGAAAGAAAGAACGCCGGTTTGGAATTCTGAAAATTTTCAGAGCCAAGATTGTGGTGACAGTGTGTTTATCTGTGTTTGATCAGGAAGCAGACGACAGGCCGCCAAATCAGGTCGGCGGCCAGTGAGGGGTGGGGGGTGAACCTGTGATAAACGTTTTGCTCACAAATTCTTTTCATTTTTTTCCCCTTTCAGGGCAGAAATGGAAACAGGGCAAAAACAAAAAAAAAGAAAAGAAAAAAAGCTCACTAAAATAAACCTTCGTCTAGTAAGCAAATATATGAATCATTCAGTGTGTGTTTTGTATGCCTATCTACTTTGTTTATATATATATATATATATATATATATATATATATATATATATGTGTGTGTGTGTGTGTGTGTGTGTGTGTGTGTGTGTGTGTGTGTGTGTGTGTGTTTTATACACAAAGCTAACATAATAACAACAACAACAACTACTACTGCTACTACTACTTCTACCGCTATTATCATTACTACTACTACTTCTACCGCTATTATCATTACTACTACTACTACGACGACGACCACTCATTTATTTTATCTATTTATTCACCTATTTATTTGTGTATTGACTGATTGATTGATTGATTGATTATTTACAATTTATCCATTTTTTCATCAATTTGATGACTTATTCATTTATTTGTTTATGTACCTTTCTTTCCCTCAAGGCCTGACTAAGCGTTGGGTTACGCTGCTGGTCAGGCATCAGCTCAGCATGTATGGATTTGTCCGAGCGCTGTGACGCCTCCTCGACTCGTAATTGAACTGAACTGAACTCTGAAATACTTAACCTTGGTGTGTACCGTCAAACTTCAGTTTGGTTCAGCAACACAATGTGGAGTGATGGCCTAGAGGTAACGCGTCCGCCTAGGAAGCGAGAGAAGTAGAGTAGCGACGCGCTCTCCCTGGGAAGAGTAGCCCGAATATCACACAGATAAATCTGTTGTGATAAAAATAAATACAAATACAATAACTTGTACCAGGCGCCGTCACCGTGATTCGAACCCGGGACCCTCAGATTGACAGTCCAACGCTTTAACCACTCGGCTATTGCGCCCGTCGAAAGCCGCGAACAAAAGTAGACCAGATGATCTGTTCAACAGAAGACCCTTCGTTGAAGACAAACCACTAATCCAAGTTCACTTTTTAATACACCGATGTTGGATCCCAACGGGCGCAATAGCCGAGTGGTTAAAGCGTTGGACTTTCAATCTGAGGGTCCCGGGTTCGAATCACGGTGACGGCGCCTGGTGGGTAAAGGGTGGAGATTTTTACGATCTCCCAGGTCAACATGTGTGCAGACCTGCTAGTGCCTGAACCCCCTTCGTGTGTATATGCAAGCAGAAGATCAAATACACACGTTAAAGGTCCTGTAATCCATGTCAGCGTTCGGTGGGTTATGAAAACAAGAACATACCCAGCATGCACACCCCCGAAAACGGAGTATGGCTGCCTACATGGCGGGGTAAAAACGGTCATACACGTAAAAGCCCACTCGTGGGCATACGAGTGAACGCAGAAGAAGAAGGATCCCGTATTATGATACTGATGTGTTTGGGGTTGTGTTTTTTTGTGTGTTTTTTCCCCCAGCTGACGTGGTGTAGCGTATATGGATCTATCCACGCACTCTGACACCTTCTTGAAACTGAAACTGAAACTTAGACTGTATTGTTGATGATAAATTGGACAACTTTGTAGAAGGCATTGAAGTCACTAAAGTCAATGCAACAACAAAATTAGCAATGTTGCGACACTGCGATCCGCCCCCCCCTCCTCAACCCCCCCCCCCCCCCCCCCCCCCCCCACACACACACACACACACTGAACCTTCTTTGTGTGTATACGCAAGCAGAAGATCAAAATACGCTCGTTAAAGATCTTGTAATCTATGTCGGCTTTCAGTGGGTTATGGAAACCAGAACATACCCAGCATGCACATCCCCGAAAACGTAAAAGCCCACTCGTGCATGCACATACGAGTGAACGTGGGAACTGCAGCCCACGGACGAAGAAGAAGAAGAAGAAGAGAAGGCAGCATTTAGTCACCCATATTGTTGAGGTTCAAGTCGATGACGTTATCATTCGATATGCTGCGAGGCTGCAAAACCAGGCATCACAAATTGCTCTCTCCATTTAAGAGGAGGATTAAACGGGCCCCCCAGGCGCTGATTTTGGAGGGCTTAGTGTTTACAGTGTTCCGACCACCTTCCCAACCACCGACTCACACCCACCTCCCTACGACCCCATCCCTTCCCCCCCACACCCTGTCTGTAAACACCTGTGCCACGTCAGCGTCAAACCGGCTGACGGTAGAGTTGTTTATGTGCACTTGCTTACTCCCATTACTGTGTTATTCCTTTCATAATTATTTGTCGGTGGCGTTGTTGGTTGAGGGTGAAGACAGTGACGGGAGATGATTAGCATGCCTTTCTCTCTCTGAGTGTCTCTGTCTCTCTGTCTTTCTATCGACAGTGACGGGGGATGATTAGCATGCCTTTCTCTCTCCGAGTGTCTCTGTCTCTCTGTCTCTGTCTATCTATCGACAGTGACGGGGGATGATTAGCATGCCTTTCTCTCTCCGAGTGTCTCTGTCTCTCTGTCTATCTATCGACAGTGACGGGGGATGATTAGCATGCCTTTCTCTCTCCGAGTGTCTCTGTCTCTCTGTCTATCTATCGACAGTGACGGGGGATGATTAGCATGCCTTTCTCTCTCCGAGTGTCTCTGTCTCTGTCTGTCTATCTCTCGACAGTGACGGGGGATGATTAGCATGCCTTTCTCTCTCCGAGTGTCTCTGTCTCTGTCTATCTATCGACAGTGACGGGAGATGATTAGCATGCCTTTCTCTCTCCAAGTGTCTCTGTCTCTCTGTCTATCTATCGACAGTGACGGGAGATGATTAGCATGCCTTTCTCTCTCCGAGTGTCTCTGTCTCTGTCTATCTATCGACAGTGACGAGGGATGATTAGCATGCCTTTCTCTCTCCGAGTGTCTCTGTCTCTCTGTCTATCTATCGACAGTGACGGGAGATGATTAGCATGCCTTTCTCTCTCCGAGTGTCTCTGTCTCTCTGTCTATCTATCGACAGTGAGGGGGGATGATTAGCATGCCTTTCTCTCTCCGAGTGTCTCTGTCTCTGTCTATCTATCAACAATGACGGGGGATGATTAGCATGCCTTTCTCTCTCCGAGTGTCTCTGTCTCTCTGTCTATCTATCGACAGTGAGGGGGGATGATTAGCATGCCTTTCTCTCTCCGAGTGTCTCTGTCTCTCTGTCTCTCTGTCTATCTATCGACAGTGACGGGGGATGATTAGCATGCCTTTCTCTCTCCGAGTGTCTCTGTCTCTCTGTCTATCTATCGACAGTGACGGGGGATGATTAGCATGCCTTTCTCTCTCCGAGTGTCTCTGTCTCTGTCTATCTATCGACAGTGACGGGGGATTATTAGCATGCCTTTCTCTCTCCGAGTGTCTCTGTCTCTCTGTCTTTCTATCGACAGTGACGGGGGATAATTAGCATGCCTTTCTCTCTCCGTGTGTCTCTGTCTCTCTGTCTCTCTGTCTATCTATCGACAGTGAGGGGGGATGATTAGCATGCCTTTCTCTCTCCGAGTGTCTCTGTCTCTCTGTCTCTCTGTCTATCTATCGACAGTGACGGGAGATGATTAGCATGCCTTTCTCTCTCTCCGAGTGTCTCTGTCTCTCTGTCTATCTATCGACAGTGACGGGGGATGATTAGCATGCCTTTCTCTCTCCGTGTGTCTCTGTCTCTCTGTCTATCTATCGACAGTGACGGGGGATTATTAGCATGCCTTTCTCTCTCCGAGTGTCTCTGTCTCTCTGTCTATCTATCGACAGTGACGAGGGATGACTAGCATGCCTTTCTCTCTCCGAGTGTCTCTGTCTCTCTGTCTATCTATCGACAGTGACGGGGGATGATTAGCATGCCTTTCTCTCTCCGAGTGTCTCTGTCTCTGTGTATCTATCGACAGTGACGAGGGATGATTAGCATGCCTTTCTCTCTCCGTGTGTCTCTGTCTCTCTGTCTTTCTATCGACAGTGAGGGGGGATGATTAGCATGCCTTTCTCTCTCCGAGTGTCTCTGTCTCTCTGTCTATCTATCGACAGTGACGGGGAATGATTAGCATGCCTTTCTCTCTCCGAGTGTCTCTGTCTCTCTGTCTCTGTCTATCTATCGACAGTGACGGGGGATGATTAGCATGCCTTTCTCTCTCCGAGTGTCTCTGTCTCTGTCTGTCTATCTATCGACAGTGAGGGGGGATGATTAGCATGCCTTTCTCTCTCCGAGTGTCTCTGTCTCTCTGTCTCTCTGTCTATTGACAGTGACGGGGGATGATTAGCATGCCTTTCTCTCTCCGAGTGTCTCTGTCTCTCTGTCTCTCTGTCTATCTATCGACAGTGACGGGGGATGATTAGCATGCCTTTCTCTCTCCGAGTGTCTCTGTCTCTCTGTCTATCTATCGACAGTGAGGGGGGATGATTAGCATGCCTTTCTCTCTCCGAGTGTCTCTGTCTCTCTGTCTTTCTATCGACAGTGAGGGGGGATGATTAGCATGCCTTTCTCTCTCCGAGTGTCTCTGTCTCTCTGTCTATTGACAGTGACGGGGGATGATTAGCATGTCTTTCTCTCTCCGAGTGTCTCTGTCTCTCTGTCTATCTATCGACAGTGACGGGGGATTATTAGCATGTCTTTCTCTCTCCGAGTGTCTCTGTCTCTCTGTCTATCTATCGACAGTGACGGGGGATGATTAGCATGCCTTTCTCTCTCCGAGTGTCTCTGTCTCTATCTATCTATCTATCTACCTATCTATCTATCTACCTATCTATCTATCTGTCAGTCTGTCTGTCTATCTTTGTCTTTCTCTCTGTCTCTATCTACCTGTTTGTCCAGCACAATGTGGTAGCAAAACTTTTGAAACTAAAGATGGTGGATAGCTTATATTTATTTATTCATCTATTTATTTATTTTTGCTTTTTTTAAAAAACAACTCAAGACGCAACATTGTATTGTATTGTATTGTATTGTATTGTATTGTACTGTATTACGCATTGTTACAACAGATTTCTGTGTGTAAAGTTCGGGCTGCTCTCCCCAGAGAGAATGCATTGCTACAGTGTAGTGCTACCCCCGCCCTACCCCCACCCCCTTTTTTTGTTTTGTTTTGTTTTTTTTGTTTGTTTGTTTTTTTGCCTGCAAGTGTTTGGGGTTTTTCCCCTATCAGAGTGGATTTGTTAACATAATTTTGCCTTTTTGTTGCCGTGGATTCTTTTATGTGCTGTAAGAGCATGCTTCACACGGGACCTCAGTTTATCGTCCCACCCTGATGGTCACTGTCCAGAGGACTCAACGTCCAGTGGACGGGGGTGGGGGTGGGGTTTACGGCGTGTGGGATTCGATCCTGTGCACTCAGATTCTCTCGCTTCCTAAGGGGATGCGTTAGCACTAAGCCACCACTCATCACATATGATGATGATACTGTTGAGGTCTTGTATTTGTATTCGTATTTCTTTTTACCACAACAGATTTCTCTGTGTGGAATTCGGGCTGCTCTCCCCAAGAAGAGCGCGTCGCTACACTACAGCGCCACCCCCTTTTTTTTTTCTTCTTCCTGCGTGCAGTTTTATTTGTTTTTCCTATCGAAGTGGATTTTTCTAAATAATTTTGCCCTTTTGTTGCCGTGGGTTCTTTTACGTGCGCTAAGTGCGTGCTGCACACGGGACCTCGGTTTATCGTCTCATCCGAATGACTAGCGTCCAGACCACCACTGAAGGTCTAGTGTAGGGGGAGAAAATATCGGCGGCTGAGCCGTGATTCGAACCAGCGCGCTCAGATTCTCTCGCTTCCTAGGCGGACGCGTTACCTCTAGGCCATCACTCCAGGTTGAGGGGAGGAATGGTGAAACATCTGGTTCAGAGTGATGCAGCAATGTGTTGTGCAGGGACTCGTGGTGTTGAAGAAGAAGTGTTTTATTCTTTCGAACCATACTGCATGGCAATGATATCGTATTGAACTGCTCTCTGTAGTGTATCGTATTGTATCAGTTTCAGTAGCGTATTGTACTGTGCTGTGCTATGCTGTATGCACTTTGTTGTATTGAACTGCATCGTATTGTACTGTGCAATGTCGTTCTGTCCTTTACTGTACCGTGCTGAGTTGTTTTCTATTGTGCTGTACTGTACTGTGCTGTACTGTGTTGTGTTGCACTGTACTGCATTGCATTGTACTGTACTGTACTGCACTGTATTGTATTGTATTGTATTGTATTGTATTATACTGTACTGTTTCATTGAATTGTATTGCATTGAACTGTACTGTACCGTACTCTACTGCTTTGAGCTGCCTTGTATTGTTCTGCTTTTCAATGTTAACGTTTTGTGCTGTATTGAACTACATTACTGTACTGTACTGTAATGTGTTGTACTGAAATTAATTATAGCTTTGTGTACAGTACTGTGCTATCCCGTAGTACAATACTCAACCGTACTGTGTTGCATTCAACTGTACATACACTATACTTGTACTGTATCGCGTCGTATCGCGTTAAACATTATAGGCTCAACAGATTTCTCAGCGTGGAAGTCCGGGATTGTCTGTCTGCCCAAGCATATCGCGTAGCTATCGTCCGGAACAACCCGTAAAAAAAAAATTAAAAAAAATTAAAAAAAAGACGACAACATCGTTACATCGCTAAAGATAAAGACACAGTTTTCAACATGAATTTCGTGTGTGAGCAAAACCATATGTCCATGAAAACCATCCCCCCCCCCCCCCCCCCCCGCCTTTCATTCTGCACCTCCGAGACACAGGATATGGGTTGAGAGCGCACGTGCATGTAACAAACCACGTGATCAGCTGCCGCGCCGCGCATCTCGACTGCACACAAAGGGGGAGACAGACAGCGGAAGAGAGGAATCTGTTTTGCAGGCTGAGCACTTCTTTGCCGGGGTGGCTCACCAGAGGACGTGAGGGGGGAAAGAGCTAGCACGCGTGAACAAAATTTTAATAATGACGCACGTGCGTGCACGCTTGCACATGTAACATGTATTCGCAAGCATGCATTTGGAACATGCGCGCGCTCACACACACACACACACACACACACACACACACACACACACACACACACAAGTCAAGTCAAGTCAAGTCAAGTCACACACACACACACACACACACACACACACACACACACACACACACACACACACACACACAATCATTATCATCATCGTCACGATCATCATCATTATCATCATCATCACCAATTCCACCACAAACAACAATGACTGTCTGTCTGTCTGTCTGTCTGTCTGTCTGTCTCTCTCTCTCTCTCTCTCTCTCTCTCTCTGTGTGTGGACAGATCGGAAAAATAGGCAATACCTAAGAGCTTCACCCTTGAATAAAGAACGTTTTGAGCTATGAATTCTCTCTCTCTCTCTCTCTCTCTCTCTCTCTCTCTCTCTCTCTGTGTGTGTGTGTGTCTTTGTTTTTATTTCTCATATTTACCCAGCCACTCGCTCATATTATCCAGATATCTGGGTCACGATAAATCGCAACCAATCCATGATCCGCCCAGTCAGTTTTCATTGGCGGAGGAGGAGAGCAGTGCAACGAACGAACAGCGAATCAGATTCGTCATCACGGTTCCCTGTAATCACGTTTTCAGATCCGCTGACCCAGTTTCAGTTTCAGTTTCAGTAGCTCAAGGAGGCGTCACTGCGTTCGGACAAATCCATATACGCTGCACCACATCTGCCAAGCAGATGCCTGACCAGCAGCGTAACCCAACGCGCTTAGTCAGGCCTTGAGAAAAAAAAAGGTGAATAAATAATAGATAAGCCTACATAAATAAATAAATAATAATTATGATATAAAAAAGGTAGTAGTAATGATAATAATACATGCATAACAGATATGCACCAAACATGCAGTTTCACAGATATGAAAGCACAGTCAAATACATATAAACGTACATGAGCTCCAACACACCCTGACCCAGGTTTAAACACTCCGCGTTTGAACACGCTTTGAACTTCTCGTTCTCTTGTCATCGGCACCATCAGTGGCTCACACATCATGCTCTTGCTTTGGATCCAGTCAGCAGCCGAGAGCCGATACACTCGATAAAAGAAAGAGAGAAGATACCTGACGAGAGGGGAATTCTTCTTCTTCTTCTTCTTCTTCTTCTTCGTACGTGGGCTGCAACTCCCACGTTCACTCGTATGTACACGAGTGGGCTTTTACGTGTATGACCGTTTCTACCCCGCCATGCAGGCAGCCATACTCCGTTTTCGGGGGTGTGCATGCTGGGTATGATCTTGTTTCCATAACTCATCGAACGGTGACATGGATTGCAGGATCTTAAACGTGCGTATTTGATCGTTCTGCTTGCCGGATGCATACGAACGGGGTTCAGAAACTAGCAGGTCTGGGAGATCGGAAAAATCTCCACCCTTTACCCACCAGGCGCCCGTTACCGAGATTCGAACCCGGGACCCTCAGATTGAAAGTCCAACGCTTTAACCACTCGGCTATTGCGCCCGTCGAGAGGGGAATGAGGTGGTGGGGTGCTGTGTCTGAGTGTCGTTCAAATAGACTGAAATGTGATTTCTTCTTCTTCTTCTGCGTTCACTCGTATGCACACGAGTGGGCTTTTACGTGTATGACCGTTTTTACCCCGCCATGTAGGCAGCCATACTCCGTTTTCGGGGGTGTGCATGCTGGGTATGTTCTTGTTTCCATAATCCACCGAACGCTGACATGGATTACAGGACCTTTAACGTGCGTATTTGATCTTCTGCTTGCATATACACACGAAGGAGGTTCAGGCACTAGCAGGTCTGCACATATGTTGACCTGGGAGATCGTAAAAATCCCCACCCTTTACCCACCAGGCGCCGTCACCGTGATTCGAACCCGGGACCCTCAGATTGAAAGTCCAACGCTTTAACCACTCGGCTATTGCGCCCGTCGAAATGTGATTTGAGTCTGCTGGTCTTGAATCATTCTGATGTTGTTTGGAATTCCTGAGACTTGGCAAACTTGGTTATCATTGTGGACTGTGATTACTAAGAACTGAAGTGTCATGTTCTATATGTTATTCTAAGTTTATATTTTGTGTTGTTTGTCTGTCTGTCTGTTTGTTTGTTAAAAAAAAAAAACCCCCTTACAAAGCGTTATCGTATTCTACATGTAATGCAATTGACAAGCATGTCATAAGTTCACATTTTGTTTCATTGGTTTGGTTATGATGTTCAAGAGAAAATACCACCTTTTGTGCAAGAAACAATAAGAAATGTGATTTGACCTCTTATTTATTCGTTGTTGGGTTTTTTTTATCTGTCAGTAAGATGCCCATGTGATGATACAAGTATTCTGATCCCCCTTTTCACCTGCAACATAGTTTCCATTGACCGTGTGATGTCGTTCAGGTTCCCTCTTATATGGTGGTGTTGATGATGGTGGTGACGATCGTTCAAAGAGTTTTCACAATATTTATGCGCGAGTCGCCAAACTGGTTTAACCCTTTCACCGCCAAGCTCGCATTTATGCACAGGCGAGGTAGAGGACCCATGTCACTGAAAGGTGACCAGATCATTGGTCTGTTATCCATGAACCTACTGCTCTTAATGTTCGGTGGTAGGATAGG
>NC_134898.1:31989935-31994935 GCF_041734735.1 Babylonia areolata
ATACATAGGACAACATCGACAGCAAGAAAACAACACCAACAACAGTAGTAGTAGTAGTAGCAGTAGTAGTAGTAGTAGTAGTAACAGCAATTTGAATACTACAAATACTGCTGCTAATAATAATAATCATCATAATAATTATTGTTGTTGTTGTTGTTATGATGATGATGATGATAATAATAATAATAATGATAATGATGATGATACTACTACTACTACTACTACTACTACTACTACTACTACTACTAACAACATTATTATTATTATTATTATTATTATTATTATATTTTTCTGTTATCAATGAGAAGAAGAAGAAGAAGCAACAGAAGAAAGAAAAACAAGAACGAGAAGAAGAAGAATTGTACTGACTTGAATATGAATAACGCTAAATATTGTGCGAAATACAAATCAAAAACAAATCACACACACAGACACACACACACAGACACACACACACACACACACACACACACACACACACACACACACACACACACACACACACACACACATAAACGGAAAGATAAAATAAACCGGATTTGCCACAGTCTCTATCAATATTTCCTGCTATACATTTTGTTTGTTTGTTTGTTTGTTCATATATTGTGTTTGTTTGTTAGTTTGTAATGTTCTGATTAATATATATTTTTTGTAACTTTTGTTGGTTTTCTTGTCTCCGTGAAATTTAGAGGATGTTTTTGGCATTTCTTTCCTCAGTGGAAATTTTGGGTACATTTGCACACCATACGGCATTGGTGCATTTGCACTCTATACAGTATTGGTGCATTTGCACACTGTACGGCATTGGTGCATTTGCACTCTATACGGTAATGGTGCATTTGCACCCTGCAGGATGTTTGGGCGGAACCCACAACGTGGGTAAACATCCGCTCTGAGAGAACCCTGCAGTTTACTTTACGCTGCACCGCACGCTTGCACAGTATGGAAGTGTCGTGTGCACGTGGGTCTCCCCACGTGGTGAAACAGCCTCAAACTACCCCCCCACAACATTTTACCCCTGGGTCATTCTGGGCTGGCCAAAATCGACACCCCCCCCCACCCCCCCACCCCCTCTACCCCACGCCTCCGTCCCTCCCTCTGCCCCCCGCCCCCCTTAGCCCCATCCCACCGACCCAGTTGGAAAATTACCCCCGGGTTTTAACAAGCTATTGAAAAAAAAAGGCGGGGGGTGGGGGTGGGGTGGGGGTGTTCTGGACTCGCCTTGACTGACTTCCCTCCACCTCACACACCTTCCTGCCCTCCCCCCCCCCCCCCCCACACACACACACCCCCTCTATCTCCATTATAAGCAAACATGGTGGTGGTGGTGGTGGTGGCGGGGAGTTGTTCTTTCGCAATAGCCTATATTGGTTCTAACTATGCCAAAAATAACCCCCGGGGGTCAAAGGGGGTGGGGATGGGGGTTCAAGCTGGCCCAGAATGACCCCAATAGTCATTAGGAGCGGGCTAAAATCCAACTGTGGGAGACGGAAGGATCAATGCTGACTAGTTAATCTGGGCTTGCGATATTTTACCCCGGCGGAAAAAAAAACAGTGGGGGTAGGGTGCGGAGTTGGGGGAGGGGGGATGCTACAAAGCCGTATCAAGACGTGCTCTCGTAAGAGAGAGAGAGAGAGAGAGAGTATGCAGATAGGGCGCTGAGTTAAAACATACGTTCTGGTTTGTTTCCAAAGCCGTTTTAGCAACAAGGTAACGATGGCGGACAACAAATAAATAAATAAATTTGTAGCTAAACTCAAACAAAAAACAAAACAAAACAAAACAAAAACAAACAAACAACAAAAACGAATGAATAAATGAATGAATAGATGAATAAATAAGTAGATAAATGAATAAATTAATAAATCTGGCAAAACTGGAAGCGATAAATAAATGACAACTAAAAGCGATTGCAGGTAAGTGCTCCATTCTCTCTCTCTCTCTTTGTTGGATCTGTGTGTTGTGTTTTCCTTATGGATAACCTTACGAGTGGAAGCGGGTAGCACACTCGTATCGTGTCGTGTTGTGTTGTGTTTTCAGTAGTCGTTCTGTGCTATGTTGTGTGGTTGTGTCATGTCCGTCACCGCCGCCACAGTGTCATGTTTTGTCAGTCGTGTTGAGTTGTGTTGTGCTGTCCTGTGCTGTGCTGTGCTGTGCTATGCTATGTTGTGTGCTGTGGCGTGCTTTGTTGTGCTGTGCTATGTCGCAGACTCGTGTCATGTCATGTCATGCCGTGTCGTGTCGTGTCGAGTTGTGTTGTGCTGTGCTGTGCTGTGCTGTGCTGTGCTATGTTGTGTGCTGTGGCGTGCTTTGTTGTGCTGTGCTATGTCGCAGACTCGTGTCATGTCATGTCGTGTCGTGTCGTGTCGTGTCGTGTCGAGTTGTGTTGTGTTGTGCTGTGCTGTGTCGTGTTGTGCTGCCGCGCTGTGCTATGTTGTGTTGTGCTGTGTTGTGTTTTATTATTTCTTTCTTTCTTTCTTTCTTTCTTTATTATTTTTTTACATTTTTTTTCTCAAGGCCTGACAAAGCGCGTTGGGTTACGCTGCTGGTCAGGCATCTGCTTGGCAGATGTGGCGTAGCGTATATGGATTTGTCCGAACGTAGTGACGCATCCTTGAGCTACTGAAACTGAAACTGAAACTGTGTCGGGTCGTGTCGTGTTGTTTTGTTGTTGTTGTTGTTGTTGTTGTTGTCTTCAGTTTAACGTCTTTCCACTTGAAGTGATATTAGACGGGAAAAAAAACAAAACAAAAAAAACAACAAAAAACCCAAAAAAAAACAACCAACCGTGGGGGTAGGGGCTGTGAGAGGGGGAGGGGTAAAAGTTTTTGTTGTTGTATTGTGCCGAAAGTTCCTCAGTGTTCTCCTCTAATTGTTGAGGACAGTGTCGTGTTTATATTGTTGCTCAAGTTCTTGGGAATCAGTGAAACATTGATGGAATCAGTGAAACATTGATGGAATCACTGAAACATTGATGGAATCAGTGAAACATTGATGGAATCAGTGAAACATTGGTGGAATCAGTATAACATTGATGGAATCAGTAAAACATTGATGAAATCAGTGAAACATTGATGGAATCAGTATAACATTGATGGAATCAGTAAAACATTGATGGAATCAGTGAAACATTGATGGAATCAGTGAAACATTGATGGAATCAGTAAAACATTGATGGAATCAGTAAAACATTGATGGAATCAGTATAACATTGACGGAATCACTGAAACATTGACGGAATCAGTGAAACATTGATGGAATCACTGAAACATTGATGGAATCAGTAAAACATTGATGGAATCAGTGAAACATTGATGGAATCACTGAAACATTGATGGAATCAGTGAAACACTGACGGAATCAGTGAAACATTGATGGAATCAGTGAAACATTGGTGGAATCAGT
Source organism: Babylonia areolata (assembly GCF_041734735.1). Classification (NCBI taxonomy): domain Eukaryota; kingdom Metazoa; phylum Mollusca; class Gastropoda; order Neogastropoda; family Buccinidae; genus Babylonia; species Babylonia areolata. Next base: position 31,993,341 of record NC_134898.1, read on the forward strand.
ATAACATTGATGGAATCAGTAAAACATTGATGAAATCAGTAAAATATTGATGGAATCAGTGAAACATTGATGGAATCAGTATAACATTGATGGAATCAGTAAAACATTGATCGAATCAGTGAAACATTGATCGAATCAGTGAAACATTGATGGAATCAGTAAAACATTGATGGAATCAGTAAAACATTGATGGAATCAGTATAACATTGACGGAATCACTGAAACATTGATGGAATCAGTAAAACATTGACGGAATCAGTGAAACATTGATGGAATCAGTGAAACATTGATGGAATCAGTGAAACATTGACGGAATCAGTAAAACATTGATGGAATCACTGAAACATTGATGGAATCAGTGAAACATTGATGGAATCAGTGAAACATTGATGGAATCAGTAAAACATTGATGGAATCAGTGAAACATTGATGGAATCACTGAAACATTGATGGAATCAGTGAAACATTGACGGAATCAGTAAAACATTGATGGAATCACTGAAACATTGATGGAATCAGTAAAACATTGATGGAATCAGTGAAACATTGATGGAATCAGTAAAACATTGATGGAATCAGTGAAACATTGATGGAATCAGTAAAACATTGATGGAATCAGTGAAACATTGATGGAATCAGTGAAACATTGATGGGATCAGTGAAACATTGATGGAATCAGTAAAACATTGATGGAATCAGTGAAACATTGATCGAATCAGTGAAACATTGATGGAATCACTGAAACATTGATGGAATCACTGAAACATTGATGGAATCAGTGAAACATTGATGGAATCAGTGAAACATTGATGGAATCAGTATAACATTGATGGAATCAGTATAACATTGATGGAATCAGTGAAACATTGATGGATTCAGTAAAACATTGATTAAATCAGTGAAACATTGATGGAATCAGTGAAACATTGATGGAATCAGTGAAACATTGATGGAATCACTGAAACATTGATGGAATCAGTGAAACATTGATGGAATCAGATGAATAACTGAACACTAAATAGGGTCGTGGAAGGAACAAAACAACCGCGAGCTTCAGACAGTGTGTATCCTCTGTCTCCACCTGTGTCTGAGCTCACTGACTCGAATTGTCTCTGTTTCTGTCTATCAGTCTGTTGTGTGTCTGTGTATTTGTCTGGCTGGCTGGCTGGCTGGCTGGCTGGGTGGCTGGCTGGCTGTCTCCCTGTCTCTTAGTTTCTTGGGACAGATTATAAGAATAGGCCATTCCTAAAAGCTTCATTCTTGAATTAAAAAAACCAACAACAATCAAAATTGAACAAAAAACAACGTTGTGAGTGTTGTGTTGTTCTCTCTCTCTCTCTCTCTCTCTCTCTCTCTCTCTCTCTCTCTCTCTCTCTCTCTCTCTCTCTCTCTCTCTCTCTCTCTCTCTCTCTCTCTCTCTCCCCCATCCACCACCACCACCACCCGGCCACACAATGGCGCGCGTCCCAGCCAGAGAGCACGACCTGGGTTTCTAACTTGAGATGCCAAGTGTTGTATAATGATAACTGATGTTTTCATCCGCGATTAGACCAGGCTATCCCTGGCCTAAGTCGGGACTGACCTTCGTGGTTGAC